>NW_004567109.1:29933892-29999128 GCF_000260355.1 Condylura cristata | reverse complement strand
CTGTACCCCAGTTCTGTATGAATAAATAAATAAATCTTAAAAAAAAAGAACTAATCAGCTTCAGCTCCCACTTAGAATTCTGGGTTTGAGTTTCCTCTGTCTTCTTGGCACCTGAGGATTTCTTTCTCTGTGATGGAGATTTTTTTATCCATTAATTTTACATGGCTGAAATAAGGTTAAGTATTTTCCATATCAGATCACTCCAGCATTTAAAACCACAAAAGATTCAACTCTTCAGCATGGCATAAAGGTTTACATAACTTGGCTCCTGACATCCTTTTCAACTTTATCATTTGCTCCTGGTACACAACTATTTGGCGCCACCTAAATGAATCAGAGTATTTCACTGTGTATTCAACTATAGATTAACACTTATTTATTTTTTAAGACTCTCTTCAAACATCACCTCTTCTATGAATCTTTTTTCTCTCTCTCCGATCATATTTTTCCTCACTTGCTATTGGGTGCTTGGTAATCTGCACAGACTTCTATTACTACATTGGTGTTTTTTGCATAAACTTATCTATAAGGCTATCTTCCCCACTAGAATGAGCAACTTGAGTGCTGAAACAATTTATTCATCCCCAGTATAACTAAAGAAAGCTATTTCCACTCCCCACAAACTAAGTAGATTTTAGTACGATAGCTTTGAGAATTTTAGGGCACAAATGGAAAAATAGACAGTCCAGGAAGATTCCATATGCATCATAGAATGTTTCCTTATTTCTATCCAAGTATGGGCCCACAAACAGACATTTTAAATCCTTATCAGAATGATTTAGAGTAACAAAGGAAGTGGACACAAAATACTAACAGGAAAGCTACAATGAGTGGCGGAATGAAGAAGTGCTCTCCAAAAATACCATCTGGTCTTACAGTGTAAATGACTGAAATATCAGGTTTGACAAAACCAGTTCGGGAAAATGATTACTTCCCAGATGATAAAATCAAACCCTCTCATTTGAAAAATCTTTTAAAACTTCAAACACATAAAAAGGTACTGAGCAATTCTACCACAATGCAAAAACATTTTACCATTTCATGTAAAACATTATGAAGTTTAAGCCTCCTTACACCCATATGATGCTTTCTCAACTGCGTCTGACAAGCCTGTGGGACAGCTGGAAAAGGGGAAGTCAAGCACTCAGAAAGCCGCCCTGCTCTCAGTCCTCAGCATATTTTCTCTAGCCCCAGATCCCACTGTCACCTTCAGAGGACTAGGCTGGGGGTACAGGTTTGGCAGTTGTCAGCAGAGAAAGTCATAAGTTAAGTAAGGTCACAATAGTCTAAAATGAGACAAACTTCTGGGAACACAAACATTAGGAGCTTAATTGGAGAAAGGAGAGAACCAGCCTAGGAAACTGAGCAGAAAAAAAGAAATGTAGGAGGGGCTCAAGAAGCTCAAGAAGCAGGCTTTTGGGCCCTCCTTGGTGGCACTACGGATTAAAGCACAGCACTATGAGGCCATCTGAAGCCACTGCAGCACGAGTTCAATCCCCAACCAGGGAGGTGACCCACATGGCATAGCAGACCTCTCCTGACATGGCTGCTCCCCTCAGCAGTGTGTTTCAGTCACTCTACCCACTCTGCTTCCTGCTCTGTCTCTGGTGAATCCTCTTACCCCTGTACCTCTGGCCTGTGCCCCAGTTCTTGTCTACATAAATAGATAAACCTGTACAAAAAAAATTTTTTTCAACTGAAAGTAATCAAGTAAATATTGGGGGAAATAAAAAAAGAAGCAGGCTTTTAATTGGTTTTTTATTTATTTTTTATTTTTTTTAGTGAAATAACAGTTACTTCACCACTAACTGGGAACCTGTGTTCACTGATTCATTGTTGGTTGTCTACTCTGTATCTTTTCTTTGTATCTTACTTGCTAACAGAAATCAGACTGGGCTTGCAGGTTGCAAAAATTAAAACAGCGCTATCCTAGGTCTGGCCAATAAAATACGTAGTACAGCATCATCACCCAGCGAGAGTTTATACAGGATACACAGAATCATTTGGTAGTTTAATATTCCTAATAAACATGAAAAATTTACAAGAGAAGGATAATGAAGAGGGCTTGTCTTACCAGCTAGCAAAACATAATGTAAAGCCAAAGGAAATTAAAAGAATATAGCAGAAGTACAGCAGTTAAAAAGTGGAAGTCTGTTCAAAGTATGGCATAGCAGATTAGGAATGGTTAGAAATACTCTAGATAAGATGTATTGCAAGAAATAACTGCACAAAGCTACTCCACCTTGTCTTGCTATCACTCCTTTGCCCGTTTTCCTAATCCCAGATCCCTCTCACCTTCAGCGATTCAATCGTGGCCTGTTTGTAAATCTTTCCTCCAGGATCTTTCTTCTGAGGGCTGTTCTGCATTCTAGGTGTTCGGATCACGAATTTATCCATTGCTAGAAGACTCCAACTGCCTTTACAGTGCTTGCGGTCTGAGCTGCTTAAGAAAGAGGGCAGATTCTAAATCTTCATCAAAACTGCTATGATATGTATTCCCTACATCGACACGATTGGCTTTTATTAACCTTGGGAGCTTGCCTGAATTATGCAAAAAGTATAGGAAGATTTCCTCTTGAAAAATCTTCCTAAGTACTGAAACTGTATACAAAGATGGGCCTACACCCTAAGTTAGGACGTGCCTAACTTTCAAAAGTAGACTCTGTGTAGGGGATTCCAATTTTCTGCCAGACTTTGAACCTGATGATTTCTAAAATCTCTTCCAAATTAGGATGGGTTATGGCAGGATTAAGGTTCCACTGGATTCAAGAATGCCCGCTGAACAACTTTACTCCATCATAGCCACAATCCCAAGAGTTCCCCTAGTAACCAACAACCAACTCCAGATCTCAGGATCTGGAGCAGTCACCTGCTTGGTGGTTAGAAGACACTAATCACGACAATCGTGTTCTGGACCCCTACCCCCGTAAAGGCAAACACCATCTTCCTCTGCCCACGCAACTCAGGAGTCTGGGAAACGGTACCTAACAACAATCTGACGGGAGATCCACCAGGAAAGCAAGCCTATCAGCAGTTGGACACCTCCAGAGTGTACCTTCTGAGGACACCACGCATGAAATTAGGGACGGAACTAAACGTACGCTCCCTTCCAGGTTGGTACTTTCTCTTAGTAGGAGAGAGCCTTGAGCACAACAAACCACACTCCCCAGAATGCACTGCAAATGAAGCGGCAGGAGGGCGTGTCCACGGTGACTGTAGTTCTCCGAGACCAACTTTTCCAAAGGCACAGTGCATGTCTACCCCCATGGAAAACTACATATCCCAGCGTGCCCCGCGAAAAGAAGAGATGCCGGAAGTGTGCGCACTAATACTCGCGATGGTTGGATCCATCGCCAACCTAGGAGACTTTCTTAAAACCCAAGGGTGGGGCGAGAGGCGACAGTTTGGGACGGGTCAGGGCGGAGCTGAGGAGACTGTGGAGGCGGAAGCAGCGGCCAGGGGGGGCGGAGAAGAGGGCTGGTCCCGGAAGGAGGAGGAAACCCTGAAAAGAAAACAGCAACAAGCTGAGCTGCTGTGACAGAGGCAAACAAGATGGCGGCGCCGAAGGGGAGCCTCTGGTTCAGGGCCCAACTGGGGCTTCCGCCGCTGCTGCTGCTGACCATGACCCTGGCCGGAGGCTCGGGAACCGCTTCAGCGGAAGCCTTTGACTCTGTCTTGGGTGACACGGCGTCCTGCCACCGGGCCTGTCAGTTGACCTACCCCTTGCACACCTACCCCAAGGTAGGGCCCGTCCAAACCGGGCTACCACCCTTCCCTTGGCCGCTCTCGCACACCTCTGTCGGTTCCGGCAACCTGGCTGTTGAATCCCCCTTTCAGCCGCCGTCTCCCACCTTTGTGTCCCCTGAATTTTCCCCTAGTCTTAATCCGCATCCGGCTCTTACTGTTAACAACCTCAAGTTGGTGCTGCACCTACCCTGCAATAGGCCGGGAGCACAAAGATGAGAAAATGATAGGACTCCTTTCTTCGGGGACCTTGCGGGCTGCAAGGGAGATGATTATTCCTAGGGGTTGGGGGTGGGGGAGTGAGCGGGTGGGGCGGCGAGGAGGACGTGGATGATTAATGCGGGTCCTCACCTTCTAGGAGCATAGGGGACGGTGGGATGGGCACAGCGGCCGATTACAAAGCCCTCAAAAGGCCAGCGCAGAACTGTTTACGGAGCGCCTCTGTGGGCCTTGCGCGCACAATTTGCTCGGAGAGTCAGCCGAGTGGACAATACCACTGTAGTATGAAAGTGTTACGAAGTCAGCCGAGGAGTTGTGCGACGCCCAGGAAAGGCTTTCTGCCTGTGCTGAATTACGGTGTGCAGAGCGCTGCCATCAGAGACTGGGTGGCTTAGCAAAGAAGCACTGATGTGCTGTCAAAGAATTTGAGTGTCGAAGACAGAGGAAATTCGTGGAGAGGGTGAAGAAATGAACTTGCTGGGGGGAGTGGCTGGTAGGGGAGGGTTCTCGGAGTGACCCTGCCTTCAAAACCACCCCCAACCCGTCCCACCAAACAGAAGCTGCCTGTCCTTAAATTCCGTTCCACTTCTCAGATTGTTTTCTTAGCTTCTTAAGAACTGTTTCCTCAACATTCTAAATTGCTTGGTGACTCATCCACCCTTCCCATATATAACTTGGGTATATGTTCTCTCCCCATCGGCTCCCCCACCCTACTTTTCTTTTGCTTGTGTTGCGGTCTTTTGGTTTTTGTCTTTTACTTCATCTCCCTCCCATGCTATTGGCTTAACCACATGGCTTGTCCTCTTGATCCTCTCAAACTACGAAGTGACCATTGAGGACAGGTCCAATGATGTTTAAGATGTTTCTCTTTGACAAGTGCTTTCAGGTCTTTGAAATGAAGTTTCCTGAATTCTGTCACTTCCCATGTGTCTTTACTGCTGGGTTTTACAATGCATGAGGATTATGAATTTTCAAGAAAAGGCATGGGAGAGGACATTATACCAAAATTTCCAGTCAGGTGCTAATGTAGTAGTCAAAAGAGAAATTCTGACTTCCAGACTTAAATCAGTGTATACTGTCCCTAAAAACATTATTTTATTTTCTTAAAGGGCTCTCTCATCATTAACAGAATTGTGTGAGGAAAATAATTAATAATTGATTAGGTCTGGAATTGGGTGGAGACTGACTGTAATTCTAACATTTGGTTGTGGTGGGGTGGGGTTTGTTGTTGTTTTTTTCCTTTTCTGAGATTTTCCCAGCAAATTTGTAGTGTGAGCCAGAATACTGGAAGAATAATTTGAAAGGTAAACATTTCTGGGGCCTGTACCAACAATCATTGCTTTCTAACAGCTGATGTGAGGGGTGTGTGAGTTTTTGTGTGTGTAATTTTAATCTTTATGTGTAATTTTAATCTTTATTTAAAGCTCTTCTCACCAAGAATTCTAAATCATCTGTTTCCTGTAGTTTTTGGATTTAAACTTTATGAACTGTCAATGTTAACCAGTATGAGAGATTTGCACCATTATTCTAATTCTCACAATGACCTGCACAATAAGGTTTTACATTTGAGGAAATTGAGAGTCTGAAAATTTAACTAATCTGCCCAGGGTCATATTGCCTGGAGCAGTAGGAATTCTGTCCTAAAAACTAGTTAGGCTATGCTGCCTCCAACTATAAAGTTGTATTAAAAATAATTTAATTTACTGATTTCTGTTGGTCCTTTCCCAGCTCCAAGTTATTGTACTTTACAATTTAGGGAAAGGTAATGTGTTATTAGAAATTAGATGAATCCACAAGCTCATATGGCCTCTTTTGGTCTGGTATTTGTAATTGGCAAATAGAAATCTCATTTCAGTGACTTTCAGAATTAATTTGTTGCAAGAAACTAGTTATTTTAAAATTATATTTCACCTTATTAACTTTTATCAAAATTGCAGTTGTGTAATTTGCCTGGGCCCAAATACAAGAGATATGTTATATTAATAAAGCTGATTAGAACCAGCCTGGTCATTTTTAATAGAGTATGGGTTCTGGAACTCCACAAACCTGGCTTCCATTCCCAGTTTCATTTTTACATCTCCACAAAACTGGCTTCCATTCCCAGTTTCATTTTTACATTGTCAGCTGTCAAAAAATCTCACACCTTGCAGAGCTAATATAAGAGTTAAAGATAAAATGTGTGGCACTATAAGCATAGCATCTAACACATGACAACAGATAGTTATTTCTTCTATATGTCATTAAACCAGTTTGGTGTGTGTATTAGTAGTAGTACTAAACAATGATAATGGTTAATTTGACTCTACCCAGGATAAGAAAATGCCTGTACATCGATAGATAGTATCACCGGTTTCTTCCAATCATTTAACTGGCATTCATTTTGGTAAGATACACCATTTCCTGTGCTCTAAATCATAGGAGTGACGTTGTATATAAGCTTGCCAGTCATTTGTGGTGAATAGAGCTCAAAATATTTACTTAGAAATATCATATTGTCTAGAACATGAAATACTTGGAATAGGGATATGATTCTTAATAGCTACCTGTCAGGTGACTGCTCTGTGCCAGGTGTTGTATTGTTAGTACAGTGCCTGGCACATTGTGTGTGCTCATTAAATATATTATTAAATGCTGTGATGTCTGTTTACTAGATGATATAGCATAATATTAATGATGCTATATATCTAAATATATAATCCTCATATTGAAGAATAAGTATTTACAACTCGTGTTTAAGAATGAGTATTTTACAGCTTAGGAAACTGAGGCTGGGAAAGATTAAGTAATTTACTCAAGGTTGTACAGAATATATGGTGAGGCTAAGCTTCAGATCGAGATTGATTCCTGAACCTAGGCTCATTTCACCATGCCATACTCTCTTCTGAAAATGACACTGGAGTGTTTGTTGGGTTAAGTTAACAACAGCATCAACAAAAGGCAGTAGTAGAGCTCAGACTTCCTTTGTGCAATATAAGGGAATATACAGTGCTCTAAAGACATAAGGAAAGTCTTCCACTGCTTTACAAAGCCTACAAAAGATAGAATTTTTAATTGTGAAAATTCTTTCGATTTCATCTTAGCAATAGATGCAACTAGAACTGAGGTCCAAAAATGCAATATTTTCAAATATGTGTAATAGAGCGTAGTATTATTGTTTAATATCAGATTGCAGCCATCTCTGCTGGATGTATTGTTGCTGCTGCATAATTTTTACTAATCCTTATGCTGGAAAGAAATGAATACCTTTGTATTCCTTTAGTTGCTAACTGGTGTATGCACATACTGTTTCCTCCCTTATTAGGTGCCTGCCAGTTTGTATACAGTGGACCACACAGTAAGTTAAGGGGGCTCCCTGACATGCACTGATTTGTTTCAAATACTATATATATTTCATAAGAGAAAGGTTGAAGACATTCCCATGAGTCTTATTAAGCAGTTACCAGTAAAGAGGAAGCTGTCATATCCTGAGATCCCACACGTGTAATGATGCCTTTAAGTGATGCTTTCTACGTTCATAATTATTATTATGATTAACACTACTACTACTTATTGAGCACCTTCTGTGTCCCAGGTACTGTGCTAGGCATAGCTGTCTTTCAATGTTATTGAGGATTTGGGAGAATAAGTATCTTCTTTCATGATGAGACAGTTGAGATTTAGATAGTAATGTAATGTAAGTGAGTTACTCACCTAAAAGGTTTTAATCCAGGTCTGACGGACTCCAGTGGCCTTGCCCATACATCACACTGTGTTTTCAGTTACATAAACCAGGTTTTTTAAATCCTTCCATGTGAGCATGTATACATGATACCTGTTTCATAGGGGCCTTTGTGGGACCCACTCCGATGTAAAGCTCGACATGGTAACTTTTTCTGATAACCTGGTGATTTGTATACATATTAATGTGGCAGATGCATACCACTAGTACTTTATTATTCAGTTCTACCTATGTCAAAGTCCTTCTGTTCTTGTTATTTTTATTTTCAAAATTTTCTTCACAAAATATGTCCACAGAATATGGGGAGAAGGTGATATTTTTAGACTTCTTTGTTGTATATTGATTTTTTTAAAGATTTATTTATTTGTTTATGCATACAGAGCTGTGGTACAGGGCAGAGGTGCAGGAGCAGTGAGAGGATTCACCAGAGATAGAGTGGGGAGCAGAACAGGTAGATCAATGCTGAGGGGAGCAGTGGGCAGGCCAGGAGAGGTCTGCTGTACCATATGGGTCACCTCTGGGGCCAAGGTCGAACTAGCACTGAAGCAATAAGGCTCGCCTGAAGTGCTGGGCTTTAACCCATTGCACCACCAGGGAGAGAGGGCTGTTGCATATTACTTTCAAAATAAGAAACTAAAAATCTCTTTCTATAACAAAGGTCTTAGATATTACCTGGTTTCCTTTTTTCCCCTTTCAACGGTTTATAATAAACCCTACTAACTTTGCTTTCTTTTTTATCTTTTTTTTTTTTACTGAAGGGAAAGAGGCTATTTTTTTGGTAATCCTCCCTGTTCTTGAACTCCCTAGGAAGAAGAATTATACGCATGTCAGAGAGGTTGCAGGCTGTTCTCAATTTGTCAGTTTGTGGATGATGGAATTGATTTAAATCGTACCAAATTGGAATGTGAATCTGGTAAGATGCTATGTTAATGACACCAGCAATATATAACAGTGGTGTTTGTTGGCCTTTTTTTTTTTTAAACATCTTTTTATTTATTTACTTATTTATTGCAAGGAAGAACTGGGAGGAGGCCAAAAGTGGAAAGGTGGAGGGAGGTAAGAGTTTTTGCCAGAGACATAGAGGGGAGCAGAACAGGTAGATTTACTGAAATGCACTGCAAAGGCAGCAGTGTGTAAGACGGGAAATGTCTGTTGCGCCATTATCTGGTCCCTAGCCATAGATCCAGCTCAGGCCACCGAGGTGATAATACAGATTTAACGCGTAGGCCACCTGTTATACTCTTTATTTTCCTCAACACACAAACATGCTTTGAAACAAATCATTCTTATATTTAATTACTATGAAATTAGAGTATTAGTAGCTGCTGCTAGAAATATCATGGACTTTAAATTTCTATGTCTTGAAAGTGTTCTTTTTTGTACTGTCAGCAGGACACCTTTACTTAACTAAGCATTTGATATAGAAAAATGTAGTAGTAATTACCCTATTCATAATTCATCACTACCTTTTTAGTGGTTAGTATAATTTTCCTGAGCCTTTCAGTATAGGACAGCTGACTTAATTCCATGTTTTTTTATGGAATTGCTCATTATTTAATAGTGTATTCTTTGTGGGTTATGACCATGAAAGAAGTAACCAATATCTTTGTCATCTCTTAAACTGCTTTTCTTACCTTTTGCTGAAGATGCATTTAATAAAAGAAATCAGGACAAAATTGGCATCTTTCTTTTAAAAAATACTATCATGAGAATTTCCTCCATTTATTACATTATACTGCTTATTCATTGTTAACAGGAAGTACCTTTCTCCCTATCACAACACTGAGACTCACATCCAGTCTCTTTGACATCATAACCTTATTTTTTATTTATCAGTCTACTAACTTATCATCTGTGTAAAGTGCTGCTCAGTTTATTAACACTTTTGAGAATTAGAGATGCATGACTGAGTTGGAAAGAAAATTAACATTTTAGGGTAGTGTTATGTCACAAGAAAGAATTTGTTCAAGTGAACCAAATGAAGAGAGTATATCTGGTAGAAACCCATTTTATTTTAGAATCACCTGCTATAAAAAATTACCTAAGTTTAATTTACTCAGAATTTAGGATGTTGGACTGATTGTTTTATTTTTCTCTTGCTTCTCAACTAAGTGATCATATATTTGTGTAAACCACTAAAATATTTGTGTAAATCACTAAAATATTTAATCTCTTGAAGTAGGTGGTAGTACTTGCATTGTAAACATATAGAAATTGTCAGAGAAGTTGAATACCTCAGCCCAAATCACATACATAACCAATAAATAATGGAGCCAAAACTCTTAAGATGGCCAGTCCAGTGTGTTTTCCACTATGCAAAGTTTGACTGTAAGAATCCCAGCATGTGAATGACATCATGTAACCAGAGCCTGAATGTTTGTAATTATTACATTTATGTAATGAAACGTTTGATTTGTCTGATGTAGAAGATGTGAGGTTTTATTAGAATAATACATTTACTGCCAATACCAAATTTGGAAATTCAAATTAATGTAATGCTTTTAAGTTTAAGAAATTTTTTTATAAAATGCCAAATCCCTTCCTTTTCTATCCTTCTGCTCATCTGTGTGCTTTCCCTCATAAGTTAACTATTTTTCTCTTACAGCATGTACAGAAGCATATTCCCAATCCGATGAGCAATATGCTTGCCATCTTGGTTGCCAGAATCAACAGCCATTTGCTGAATTGAGACAAGAACAAGTATGAAATAATACTGCCTTTCAGAATTGCATGCATAGCTTGCATTAAATTGTATTGAAATATTTGTTGTCCACTTAGTCCCATTTAGTATTATATTTTTTGATTATAGTTTTCAGGAAGCAAATTATTTGGAAGTAACAAAGTTGATTGAATAGTTACTTACATATAATGCTTTACTATTGGAAGATATTTTCATATCCATAATCATTTGTTTTTTCTCATGATCTAATAAAGATGTCATTCATTTGCATATGAAAAAATGAAGCTCAGAAATTGATAGCTCATAGTAGTTTTTGCTATCCCAACTGCCATTAATTCAACTCAAATCATCATCATCATCTTTTTTTAAAAGATTTGTTTATGCATGCAGAACTGGGGTACAGGCCAGAGCAGGAACAGTGAGAGGATTTACCAGAGACAGAGTGGGGAGTAGAACAGGCCGACTGACAGAAGTACACTGCTGAGGGGAGCAGCGGGCGGGTCAGGAGAGGTCTGCTGCACCATATGGAACACCTCCGGGACAGGGATCGAACTCATGCTGAAGTGGCTTTAGCTTCCTAGTGCTGTGCTTTAACTCGCTGTGTGCTACCAGGGAGGGCCCAAGTCATCATTTTTATCTGTATTACTAAATTAGTTCCCAAACTATTAATGCCCTTTAGACTGTGTCTTGATATTTTTCTAAATGGAAAGATCATCTTGTCATTCTCCTATCATGTGTATTTCAGTAGATTATGTACAAATTTAAACCTAAACCACTTATCACAGCCAACTCTTGATTATCTTCCCTATGTCATCTCTTATAATTCCATACTCCTTATACTTTATGTTCCAAAATGGGCAAAATTTCTTAGTTTTGTAACTTTTACATTATAAATATAGCTACCTGGTACAAAACTCAAAGGGCATAAAGAATACATAGTGCTCCTGTTCCTGTATTTCTTAACTACATTTTCCTATGTTAATGTAACCAGTGTTACTATTACAGAGGTATTTTGTGCATGTATAAGGATATATGTATTCTTCCTTATACAAATATATATCAAGAAGGTTTACTCATTTTTTTTACTAATTAATATTCCATTGTCATATCATAAATTTAAGCAGTTCCTTAATTGTGGATATGTAGTTTACTTCTAATCTTTTTCATTTATAAATGATGTTTCATGTTTTACCCATGCAACAGAGTAGAATAGGAGTAGAATTGCTGACTTAAGAGATTATGTATTTTCATATGTATTTATACTGAAGATAAGCATTTGTTCAGAGGTGGTAATTGAGTTCTAAGTCAGGAAAATTAAAAAAAAAAAAGACAGAGATTATGTATTTTAATTTTGAAAAACAGCAAGTTTGCCTCCATGGAACTTTTATCAGTTTTTAAATTGAGATATAATTTCATCACCCAAAAAGAAATCTCATATCCATTAAGTCACTCCTTTCCTTCTCCCACCAACCCCTGCCAATGTGTGCCATGTTTATTATAGTTTCATTTGTTTTTCTCTTATTATGAGTAATGTTAAACATATTTCCTAATATTTAAGAGCCATTTTAATTTTTTTCTCTTAATTGTGTACATACTATAAGTTTTTAATGCTTATAATTCATGTGTTATTTCAGGCCTTTATTTCTCTATGTCCCATCTATCTAGTGAGTCCTCTTGGTTGTGGGCACATGTCATTTCTTTGTGAATGTGAATTTCTTTATGAACTACCTCTCCCCTCCATCTTGGATTAGGAGCCTCTCCCTGTACCCACATTATCACCCAATCTTTAACCTTTTTCCTGTGTAGATGGCACATAGTAAGCACAGGAATGCATTGATAAATAAAATTCACAAGTTCCCTTCTTCAAGTTTCTAATCTCAGTGAAATACTTCTTCAGAGAATTAATCGATGAAAGATTTCACAGCGATTAATAGGTAAAATTGGATCATGAATACAGATCTTCTCATTAAAAAAATTACTCTTTAATATCCTATACTGCCTCTGTTTTGAAATAATAGCAGAATCAAAGCTTTCCTTAGAATTCAGCATATAGTATCTCATACTTGTGCTCTAGAGGGGTCCACTTCTACTAAGTCAAGAAGTCAGAACTGGAAGCTAGATACACCAATTAATGTTGAAATGTTATCAGTAGCTTACTATATGTATTTAGCCCTTACATGTTCTGCTCATCTGCCTGTTTATCAGATGTCTCTCATTTTATGTATATATTCTTTTGATTGTTTTTTCCTTACCCTTTTTCATTGATGCTCATTATAGCATGATTTTTTAAAAATATATTCACTTTATTCATTTATGCATACAAGAACTGGGGTATAGGCCAGAAGTATGCGGGTAAGAGGATTCAGACAGAGACAGACTGTGTTGCAGATCAGGTAGATCAATTGAAGTAATACTGTCAAGGGGAGCAGTGGGTGAGACAGGAAAGAGCTAATGTGCCAGAGATCAAACTTATGCCACAGTGGCTGGAAATGGCTTCATAATGCTGAGACTTTAACCCCCGCACCACCAGGGAGGCTCATTAGCATGATTTATTTTAAATGAAAGCATTAAAGATGACCATGGTATTATTTGTACCTCCCCCTTATGCCTCAAAATCTGTTAGTCTTACTTAATCAAATCTTAAGACTCTCCACATTTTTTAGATCTGATTTAAAAGCCTGTTATTCAGACAGAGGTAACAGGTAACCTAAGTGTGGTGGTAAATTTAAGTAGCCAGAGATATTAAGCTTCACCATAGTTAATGGGTGTAAATAACTTTATTCTAATGCTAATGATTATAGTAGATTAACTTAAGATTTATATCCTGTCCCAATGTGAATTTAAAGTCTTTAATATGCTTTTATAAAATATGCATATATAAAATAATAATATATTTCTCATAATTTAATTTTTTAAGCTCATGTCCCTGATGCCAAAAATGCATCTACTCTTCCCTCTAACTTTGGTAAGGTCATTCTGGAGTGACATGATGGATTCTGCACAGAGTTTCATAACCTCTTCATGGACATTTTATCTGCAAGCTGATGACGGAAAAATAGTCATATTCCAGGTGATGATTGGCTTCCTAGATTCGACAAAATGCCAACAGCTATAAATGTGTATGTTGTAAATAAATGTCTTGTCATAGGGCCATGTACTTTATCACTTAATCATCAAATAATAATTTATTTGGACCACATAAAAACATTGAGCATCAGGAACAATGTGATTTACCTTCTCTCTGCCCTTTGGAAGCCAATCTAAATCCCATTAAACTTTGTCTAACAAGAATGCTGAATCTTCTAGATTTTGTAGTAGTCAAGTTGATAGAATGAAATCTCTAAATTTGTGAGATGAGATTAATTAAAATGCTCTAAATATAAGTAGTGGATGGATATATCATGTGTAGATATGATATGACATAATTTTAATTGTTTATGGTGCTTTTATCATTTCTTAGAAGAGAACTTGTTGAAAAAGCATACTGCTTCATAGAGAAGTAATTTTCCCTCATTTTCTGTGTGATGTTATTTCTTGAAAGTTCCCAGGTACTAGGCATTTTATATATATTCTCTCAAATGATCAAACAACTTCATAAGGTTGTATTATTCTTATTTTATTGATCAGGAAGCCAGAATTAAACTTAAAACTCAGGTGATTTTAGCTCCAGAATTCAGATGGCACCCTATGATGTAGTCCTCCTTTTAATTTGGTAATTAAATTCCTTAAATGTACCAGCTAACAAAGTATGGTATAACCCTATCTTTCTTTCAGGTAATGATTAAAGGAAACCTTTTAATTTTCATTGAATGGCTTATTAAAAGACTTAGTGTGATATATTTTTTTTTTGGACACATCCTGGTCTGTACTTAATTTGGTAATAAGTAAAACACAGACAGAGTTTTCACTCTTTAAATTCATGAACAAGTTCAATAGCCTAGTACAACTTAAGTTAAAGCTTAAGTTGATTCTTAGAAGAGAGTCCACATTCTTTACTGATTAAATGTGAGTTTAACTCTTTCAAAGGTTTTGTCTGTTTGAGTATAACCAAATGAAGAAACCCCCACTCCAAAGGATCGGTACTGTAGTAAAGATATAAAGTATAAGATGTTTAGCTGTAATTTATGAATTACTCATTCTTAGGAAGAATGGGATGTTTCAGAGGAGAAAAATTAGAGATAATATGCATTTAACTGAAAATTTTGGCAGTCTTCTAAATTATTCCTGATCAACTAGAGTTAGAACTTATTCTTGTAGGGTATAATATTTAATGCAGTGTGTAGTAATTTGTGCCTCTTTTTTCTTTAAATGTCTGGAAGTTAAACTGACTAAATACTTGCTGATGCCAGAAATCTGCCTGTTTCTTTACAAGGCATTGGATCTGATGTTTAAGAAGTATAATTAAAATATATTGTGGTTAATGTGTTTTATTTTTTATACCATGCTTCTGTTACTTTTTCTCAATTTGAATGTTTATAGAGATGATGTGTTATAGAACTTGCAACTGAAAAAAGCTTAAGAAGTACAAATGACTTAATTGCTTTCATTATCATTTTAGTCTAAGCCAGAAATTCAGTATGCACCACAGTTGGAACAGGAATCTACGAATTTGAAAGAATCATCACTAAGCAAAATGTCCTGTAAGTCTTATTTTAAGTAACTTGGCAAAAAAAAATTATCAGTCAAATCTGGTTGTGGTAGAACCACAACATCGTGTGAATGTTTTTATGGGAATGAAAGGTAAACAGATAATCCTAAAATGTTGGTTTTAAACTTTAATGTGAACTAGGAGCTGGAGATTTCTGAGCCCTGTCTCCAAGTGTGCAATTCACTAGATCTGGGATAAGACCTGACAATTTTTGTTTCTAATAGGTTCCCAAGTTTCATTGATGTTACTAGTCTGAGGACCACACTTTGAGAACCATTATTCTAAAAACACTTAATTTGCTTTCAGGGATGTTTGAGAGTGAACTAATGAAATATTCGGATATTTCCCAATATGCTAACAAATAGTAAACCATCCCCAAAAGTAAGAGTTCTTATTCTGTTTTCATTTCCATTCTAGAAGCAAGTTTTAACATTCAGGAAAAAAAAAAAAACTCCACCTTAGTTTGCCTTTTAAAATGTACTTGTTTATACCATATTTTAGATATTGACTTGATTAGCATTCTGATTATTTTAGTGAGTGGGAAATGGTGGCACATAGTAGAATGCCACCTTTAATTTTAATACCAAATTCTGGGCTCTCCCTGGTGGCACAAGGGGTTGTGGCACAGCACAACGAAGCTCTCCACAGCCACTGTGGCACAATTTCAATCCCCAGCCATGGAGGTGACCCATGTGGCACCATAGACCTCTACTGACCTGCCCACTGCTCCTCTCAGCAGTGTATTTCTTTCAGACTGCCTGTTCTATTCCCCATTCTGTCTCTGATGGGTCCTCTCACCCACTTCAACTCAGGGCTATATCCCAGCTCTTGTGTGCATCAATAAATAAATCTTTTAAAAGAAAAGAATAAACCAAATTCTACCCTTCAAATTTATATGTAATTAAACATAGAGCACTAATGTCAATAAACATTTGAAAATAAAATAGAAAATCCATAATGTAGACTATCCATTTGATTTTTAAAGTGCCAGCTCTTGCAACTCATTATAAAATGCATCAGATTGTATTTATAAAATCTAGTGAATATCTGTGGGGATATATATCTAGAAGTAGTCCACTTGAGACTAACTTTTGAATTATAGGATGTTATATAATCTAATGCCTTTTTATCTCAGCAGATCTGCAGATGAGAAGTTCACAAGCACACAGGAATTACCTTGAAGATGGAGAAAGTGAAGGCTTTTTAAGATGCCTCTCTCTGTATGTATTTCTTTTTATGTGTATCAGAGATAAAATCTGATATCAAAGAAATGCATTTCTTTGTATTAATTAAAATATCAACTTCTCAGAAATAAGTTTTTTTTAACTTTTCCCTATCAAATTTATACTTTTGGACATTTCAATTTGTTTAAAAAGTAATAAATACTACTCTTAATAAAATCCAAGGAGGAATATTTTTCATAGTACAAAAAGCATTCTTATTTTTATTAGAATAACTTGACTTATGTTAAGAAATTACTCTACAGACATTTAAATTAAGTTTTAATTTAAAGTATGTCTGAATAGTTTGGGGTCCATTTTTTTGTACATAGACACAGGAAGCTAAAGGAAATAGGTAAGGGCTATATAGATTGGAAAACTTTGTCTTTTATACTAAGAAATGTCAACTTTGTGCCAGAAATTCTTAAGAATGGCAAGGGACCATGGACAGGAAGGCATAATGAGTTTCTTAATGCCCTCCTAGAAGGAATACCAAGCTTTCTGAGGGTGAGGAAATTTTCTTCAAAGTATGCCACTTTCATTCCTCCAAGGACTCTTAATAAGTTTCCCCCCAAAAGAAGCATGTAAGCCATAACACTAACTGCTAATTACCTTCTCTGAGGACTTAAGGCCAAGTACTTGAATAGGGGAGTAAACAAGTGTTTGCCCTCCAAGTGTATCTCCCCGGGTTGTTCTGTCTCAAGCATAGTGCAGCAATAGCCCAAACCTCATGCTTCATGGAATTTCTTGTGATAGAAATATTTGCAGCAAAAGGTTTAAGGTGTTTTGTTTGTTTGTTTTTCAGCAATATTGGGTTCTTATTGAAAGTATAAAGTAAATTAGTATGTTTGAAAAATCAGGAGAATCAGTATGTTGACCAAAACAGGTAAATAGGAACTAAATAGAAGCAGTAAGATAATCAGTACTGGGAAGAGGTTTGTATGTGAAGAGGAGAGGAGAGGACCAGGTTGGACAGCTTTAGTACATCAGCCAAAAAAACTCTGAGGTTTGAATTAGGGCAGCAGAGAAAACAGATAATGAAGATAGTTAAAAATCTGTAGAATTGTTTTGTTGTAGAAGTTGAAGAAGCAAATTGACTCTAAAATGAACCTGCTTTCTGGCTTAACTTGCTTTAACTGGAATCTATCAATTGCTATCACATATCCTCATTCATGGACGAATTCCTTCATAACTAGGCGAGGACTGGAATGTGGAAAGAGTTTTTTTATTAAAAATATTTTTTACTCTGTGATTCTTTTAAATTGTAATACATTTTAAAAGCATCATGTATAGGAGTTCCCTCCCTTTAGATGTAAAGTGTTTTGCAAAATCCATCTCTTTTGCTGGGACACAGACTTTTCCATAGCATGTTCAAATATCAGTAAGCCATCAAGTGAATGGGTTGTGGTGGTAAGTATAGATCTTTATTAAGTTTAGCACAGGTGTGAAAATTGGACTGCCTGTATGTAGACTTTTAAATATTTAAAAATGGCTTGATCTTTTTCCATCTTTTTTAGGTCTTAATTTATTGCTTGGCAAAAAATAGGTCTATTATAGAAAAATTCTCCAGCTGCTGATTCTTGTAACTGGTTTCCTACCCTAAGATATTTTAATGAGAACAATATTACTATCACTTTATTGAAATATGCTATAATGGTTACAGAATGGTTCGTAATAGATATTTTTTAAGTTGAAATATAAGGTAATTGTGACAGATTAAATTTGAAGTGTTCTGGAGAAGCTTATTTCTGGAAACCTATTGTAAATGTTTTTATAATGCAAACAGCCACTTCATAATTACCTACTTGATACCTTAACTCTTAGTTAAAAGGGTTTTCGTAAAACAAGTATCATCATACACCTTGAAAAATATAACATGCATATGATAATGTACAACTTATTAGGACACTTTCTTATTGGACTTCTTATATAATCAACGTATTGAACACTTTCATTTGTCTTAACTTATGTAGTAATTTTAAAGTAGTTTTAATTTTATATATTTAGCAAAACACTTGTATGTCTGATATTTTTTATTATAAGAGTTATGTTTACAGAAGCTTAAACAATGGGAGAAAAGATAAAACACCACCCTAAATAGCTATTACAGTATTTCCTTCCATAAATTTTTTAAAAGTAGTACATAAAGCTTTAATTGTGTTAATTAATCTAAGCATATGTGGCTGATTGCCTTTGATTATTAAAAATTTCCTATCTCTTACATTGTGAAATTTGATTATTGGTCTTTTTCAGTAACTCTGGGTGGATTTTAACCATGACTCTTGTCCTCTCGGTGATGGTATTGCTCTGGATTTGTTGTGCAGCTGTTGCTACAGCTGTGGAGCAGTATGTTCCTGCTGAGGTAATTTAATTCTAACCTTTAGACCATTTCAAGACTGAGCCATATGATTTACCATTTTGAATGTCTTATTCGTGTAACTGGAAAAGCAAGGTCTCTGTACTAATAGAGTGATAGAAGATTTGGCGGTTTTAATCACACACATGAAGGTTGGTGCACTTGAAAATTACAGGTTTGCAACATAAAAATCACTGTTCCTAATTTTCTGTGATGCTAAAATAACTATCACAGTGACTGCTTGAGTAAAGTACCTCTCTTTCCCTAGTTCTTGAAACTGAAAAGATACTGTTAACAGCAGTTTCTAAGCTGAAATATAAGAGAGACTTACAGAAACAAAGTTTTGAATAAATTGCCATAAATACTAATGCATAATTGCTGTTTTAAAATTTGGCAAGGCAGAAACATTTGATTTGAGTTAATTTACCCAGGAATATAACTTAGTGGTAAAAAACTCTTGTGACTTGTTGGTAATTAATTTAAATGGCCCAAGCAGTATAGCTATTAAGATAAGGATTTTTGTTTTGAGGAAAGACTATAATTTGATGATTTGACTTTGGCTTCAGTAAAGAAAGTTATTTGTAGAACTAAATATAAGATAATGCTTGTTGACATCAAACATGAGTGAAATAAACTTTAGTTCTCTTGAACCTCCAAAATGCAGTAGAAAAAGAGAAAAGAAAGGAGGAAAATTAAAATAGAATCTGATAATAGCTAGTAGGCATGGATGCTTGAATTACACTTACCTTAATAGATTATAAAGGCATGTTTTAATACACTATACAAAAATTATTAATATTTCATGTTTTTATGAGGATATTTAATATAGGCTGCTAGTAGGCAGGATAATATTGATAACTAGATTTTTATAGTTCTTTAATGTTTATATGGTATTTTCATATATCTTACATTCTAGACATATTCTACAGCAGGTTTTATTATCCATTTTATAATCGAGTAAACAGGTTTACAAAGTCTACATAACCTTACTGGGATTTCACAGGTCTGAAGTTTTAAAAGTTAAGTATGTATAAGGATTGAGGCTGGAGTTACGCTCCTGTCTGTTGAGTCAGAACTCCTATTTTTTTCATTCTACAATCTCTGTGCTGACCAGGTAATAAATGACACAAATAATGATGGTCCCATTTGTAGATGGAATATAGGGAAAACAAACAAAGGGTCAGGAAAAAGACACAACTTGTAGGCACACCATAGGTCTTAGGCATCCAGCAAGGGAGCGGGAGAGAGGGGTCAAAAGAAGGGAGGAACTGGTGATAGTTCACAGGTGTGGTGGTAGTGGGAGAATTATGGGAACTACACCTGAAGGGAGAAATCAAATATTGTACAACAAAGGACAGTGTAAGAGATTTCAAAAATTACTTCTATTTGTGAGGATGTTTATAGAATTTTAAACTAAACAGCCATAGATTAAATTGTTTTTTAAACTTGTGTTCCTAAATATCCAAACTGCTAATGTGCACTGATGCTTTTTTGTAGAAGCTGAGCATATATGGTGACTTGGAATTCATGAACGAACCAAAACTAAACAAATACCCAGCTTCTTCTCTTGTGGTGGTTAGATCTAAGGCTGAAGATCATGAAGAAGCAGGACCTCTACCTACAAAAGTGAATCTTGGTCATTCAGAAATTTAAGCTTTTTTTTTTTTAAAGAAATATGTAATAGACATCTAAGTTTCCACTCTTCATAAAGCTTTATAAAGTGGTTTCATTGGAAATAGGGCTTAAAAATCACTATAAAATGCAAATAAAGTTACCCAAATCTATGAAGATTGTATTTGCTGTAACTTTACCTATAATCTTTTTCTAGTAATTTGAGAAATAGATATTTGGGATTGTATTTTTATTTTACTTAATAACTATAGCTACTTTAATTTTTATTTGCATTGATTTTGTCTCCTTTATTAGCAAAATGTTATGAGCTGATCATTATTGTTCCCTACCGTCCACCATGATGCCCTCAATCACTCTAAATAACAATCTGAACATTCACGGGGATGTGATGCTTCTGCTCAAAAATGACCCATAATCTGTAAATTGAAATTTATCAGCGAATGTCCTTTAGTGACACTATTTTCAGTTGTATTGACTGAAAGCATTAAAATTTTATTTGAATAATTATGTGTTTAAATGTGAGTTAATAAATTCCTGGTTTCCAGATCTTTTTTTTACTCCTCCCCAGGGGAAAAAAAAAATTATATTCTATGTTGTTACAGGATAATTAGGTAACAAATTGAAGCACAAATGATACTTTCGGAAATGTATTTTATGTTATTTCCCACATAGTCCCATGTAGATTTCTGTTGAATAAGTCTTTGCAAAGAATTGTTTTCTCTGCTAGAAAGCATGTGAAGTGTACATTAAAGATACCCTCACAGAAGACTTTTCATTTTGGTAAGAACTAGATTGTTGTGTTACAGAACTAAGCATAGCTATCACTGGCAAAAATTACTGTTATTGTCATTCCTTTACCTACAACAATACAAATTAAAATCAGTGATATCAAGTAACATTTTGCACCAGAATCCTAATATAATTTACTGTCATGATACTATGAAACATTAACTTTGCAAACCAACCTTTTCCTTACCCACAGGCACATGCTGGCAACTGCAATAGTGCTGTTTGACTACAGGTGAGTCACATACTCACCTTCCAGCTGAGTTCCCAGCTTTACCTGAATCTAAAGAAAAGACTGTTAACAAGGAAGACTTCAGTCACAAATTACAGGTTTTGATGGTCTAGTTTTGGAAGATACAGGGACCGAACAGTTCCAGATGGGAAAGAGATGAGGAAGTAAGGCATTGTCATTGACAAGTAGCCATTATCTCTTCTGTTTTTTGGGTAACAGTTACAAAACAAGTCATCTTTTAAAAGATAAAAAGCCAGGCTGTCTTGTTCCCCACCCATGGTACAGACACCAGACACAGATGGAATCATTAATGTATCCATTGAAATAAACCAGTTGGGAGGAAACCACGAAATGCTGCAGAGAACCCACTGTGGTAGTAAAGGCCTCCCTTCTGAAGACAAAATAATAGGAATATCTAGATAAGAAGTAACAACTCTATAGTTTTCTTATATTCTTTACCTTCCCTTGGTTTTTATGCTTCCTGAGTGAGCTGTCCCTGACACATCCTCATTACTTTTGAAAATACTGATTCAAATTTAGACAAACTCCTGTTTTTGTTTGTAGGAGATAATCATTATCTTATGTGTGGAAATAATCATTAGAATATTTAATGGCCTGTCAAGTTTTTGTATCCTGGCTTCATTTTGTTTTAGCATGTTAATGAACTGTATTTTTTGTTTTTTTTTTTAAGATTTATTTATTTGTGCATACAGAACTGGGGTACAAGCCAGAGGTGCAGGGGCGGCGAGAGGCTTCACCAGAGACAGAGTGGGGAGCAGAACAGGCAGATTGACGAAGTATACTGCTGAGGGGGAGCAGCGGGCGGGTCAGGAGAGGTCTGCCATGCCATGTGGTCTCCTCCAGGGCAGGCGGGGATCAAACTCATGCGGAAGTGGCTTCAGCTTCTCAGTGCTATGCTTTAACCTGCTGCGCCACCAGGGAGGGCCAATGAACTGTACTTTTAAAAAGAAAAGAAAAAAAAATTATCACCACCCCCAACTTGGCATAAACAAGAAATGTTTCAGTCTTGAAAATTCTAACAATCACAAAATGGAGTCTCCAGACCCCTTCGCCTAACATCTTAACCCTTTAGCTTACTTCCATGAAAGGCATTAGGTTTCCTCCCATACAGAAAGCATCTTCCTGATAATGTCGGGCCCTTGAGTCTCACTATCAAACATCTAGATTCCCAAGGTCCTTCTTGGTTCAGGTCCCTGGTCTAAGAGACATACTAATTCAAGAGATTCCAACAGCAGTAGTAATCACCAAAATGAATGATTGGAACACAAATTTCAAAAAAGTTCATGATACCTTTTATTGATGATCTATATTTTTAGTAAGTCAGTAATTAATGACATTATCTAGTCTATCTTGCCTCAGAAATCCTTGTGATATATCACCAGCCAATCTGAATTGCTGATCAGTATGTGACACCTAGTATTTTACTGAGTTGACTTAGTAAAGCAAATGATTTTATCCCTCATTAATCTCTCCTGACTTTATGTCAGATGAATTTGTTATTTCTTTTGTGATTTTTGAAATACATAAAATAACTCCATTGTAATTTTTGTGAGTTCTTCTGAGGACCATATATTGTTAGTCATTGCTCTAGTGGCTTCTAGATCTTTGTTGACAAAACTAGCTCCCCAAACCTATGGAGTAATCTATAAAAACATTCTCAGTGAATTCACTGCCACTACCAACCCAAGGCAGTAATACTGCGTAGGCCCTGTGCTAGGTAATAGAACTGCAACAACAAACAAGACTCTGCCTGGTTGCAGGTTGGTAAAGGTCAAAAAAGACAAGATTACTACTGATGTGATAAAGGCTATGCCCAGATAAACACAGAGCACTGCAGAAGTAACTGGCATCTGTGTATGGACCAACCTACTTACATAAGTACGTAACCGCTGCAAGAAAGTAATATACCAGCTAAAACCTGGAGGTAAGTGGAAAGCCAGCCAAAATGTAGGAACAGTTTTCCTGGCAGTAGGGCCAGTGTGGTCAGAGGCAAGAGGGTGGACAACTGCAAACATTGGGAAACTGAGATAAATCACAGCAGTAGAGGACCGAGCAGATCAGATAACGTGGACATGGTCCTGAGCATGGTGGGAAGCTGGAGGAAGGTTTTAAGCAGGAGAGTAACTCCTTTAGGATGATTCACCCTACAGCTGTGTGGAGGATAAACCAGAAGGGGCAAGTCCAGCAAAACTCTAGTAACTTCTGTGATCACTTGACAGTGTGCTTTCCAGTCATAGGAAGGAAACTTCCCTTTCCACTGCAAGTAACTTAAATGGGAAGAACCTGTCCTAAATGGGAAGTCCCCTGTCCCAGACTTAACCAAATAATCCTATTTGCTTTCATTTTACTCTACATATACTTCTGGACTCGTCCAGGTAAGGCTCTCCAGTCGCCTCATCTTCTGGATGGTAAGCCGTAGATGACGTGGGCTGTCCTCCTGCACTTGGGCTCAGTCTCAGCATGGATGTTGCCAGCAATCAGGACGCTATGACATGGGTCCCACGCCCAATATGGGCTGAATTCTCAAACCACTATCACCATCATTAGATCCTAGGCTTGCCAGCCCAGACCCTATACCCTGTATCTCCTGAACCCTCCCACCTGCTTCCTGTTGCCACTTGAGTCATGTTTGCTTCTGAGTATCATCAGAATGAATTTCCTTCCTTTATCTTTCCTTGTCCTAGATTAGAGTCTGGGGATGGAAGTATATACAGTGATAGAGATGAATAAAGCAATGGGAAATGCAGTCTTCGTGCAAAGCTGAATAGTACAATTGGTGTGAATTTTCTGACACCTGACAGCAATTATATTCTAAAGTACAGTTAGGATATACCGTTCCCAAAATTCATAAGTGTTCAAGTCTGCTTCATATATTTCACTATAAAGTTTTCTCTTTTTGTGATGTTAATGACTTGTTTGTCTAAAGCAGGTGTTAGTAACCTTTTTCATACCATGGGCCTTTTGGCAATCTGGTGAAGCCTACCAACCCCTTCTCAGAATAATGTTTTCTAGTACATAGCACTGAACAGGAAGGGTTGCAAAGGAAATTATGTTAAAATGCAAATGGTAAAGCATTAATAAAAAACTTGTTACATATACATGTACTTTATTAACACATAGGCCTAGTGGTCATTTTAAAATGACTAATTTTAACTTATTTTGAAATACTTCCAATTGTTACAGAGATCTAAATACCATGATATCTAAACACCTGTGATTTCTTGGTGCCTAGGGTGCCGCTGTTGTCAGGTATTACCTATGTTCATAACTAAAGGAACTGCTGTTTTTCAGGTCCAATGTTAGTGAAATTAACGACTTAATTTTTTTCCCAACAAAGTTTACTGAAATCCTGTTTAAGAAGTTGTTTAATTTTACTTTGTCATTTTAAGGCAAAAAAATTTTGTTTGCTTGTTCAGTTCTAAATTACTGGGACTTACTTTACTGCCTCTTATGTGCTTTTTATACTTGAGTTGTTTTGCTTGAACAGCAGTGATTGAAGGCTTGGGTGGAAAGAAATCAGGGATTGATTAGAAATGAGAGGTTTCAATACAAGCTCTTGATAATGTTACCTCAAGACATACCATCAAGCAGTCATTATTGGAGCTTCACATCTGTTTTTTAATGGTTAAGCATGTAAACTTCAATAAAACATGGATGTTCTGTATTAGGCAGCATTCTAATACTACCTATAAATGCATGATTTTTCATGATGTAGTTTGCAGATTCCCCATGACTTCTACAAAGACCTTCAAGAGTTCTTACAATGTCCCTGTAGGAGATGTGAAACCCCCACCCCCATTTTAGAGCTGAGGAAACAGCTTCAAAGAGGCAGCCAGCCTGGGCTGCCAGGCGGCTCAGCGGCCATCTAATTGTGCCCACTTAGCCTTCTCTAAACCAGCGTAGGCAAAGAAGCAGTCCCAGCCTGACGCAGGCCTGTGGTCCCAGCTCTCAGTCAACGACCAGCAAGTCAGCACCCTAGCTTCCTCAGCCTCCTGTAGGTAACTATGAGGTGCATCTTCCCTCCTGGCTCCCAAAATTTCTAGCAGAAGTTCCATTTGCCCACAGTGGGAACTTCCTGGAGAACATTCCTATTATTGGCTCCTCCTGTCCCTGTCTCTCATCTCACTCCCTGCCAGGTATTTTGCAGGGTCACTCCCAGTTAAATCTTCAATTAACCCTTGAACAGTCTGGGGTTAGGTGCTGTGACTCCAAGCATTTGAAATCCACATATAGTTTTTGAATCCCCCCACCCCGCCAAAACTTCACTACTAATACTACTAATAGCTTACTGTTGACTCAAAGCTTTACCAATAACATAAATAGTCAATTAATACATATTTTGTATGTTATTTGTATTAGAGCCTATATTCTTACTTTATTAAGTTAGAGAAAAGGAAATGTTATTAAGAAAATCATAAGGACGAGAAAGCACATTTACAATGCTGGACTATATTTAGCAATACCGTCTGCTTACAAGATGAACCATCTGTCAGTACCCTACATCAATATTGTCTCATGGGATACAAAACACTGTAGATGTGTTATGTGTTACTAACATGAGGTGTCAAAAAATGAAAAGACAACCTGAAAAACTTGATTCATTGACATTTATTGAACAAATCCAAGTATATGTGGACCCTCTTAGTTCAAACCCATGTTGTTCAGAGGTCAGTGTATATTTGCCTTGAAATCTGGACCTTGGGTCTGATGATGGGGAGCTCCCAACCTCCCAACCAAGACACTGTCTTCATTTGGTCTAGTCATTTTATCTTATGGTAGAAGGAACAGGCCAGCGAAGGAAGTGACTCACGGGGCAAAGCCAACACCGGGTCCTCAGGAGAACCCACCCTCCTGGCCTCGGGTTAAGCCCTTTCTCCTGCTGCTGCTTTCTGGAGGTGCCCATTTAACGCACCTCCATGCCTCCGGATGGGATGGTTATATTACAAAGCAAAAGAAAAGACCAGCCACGGGTCGGACCACCAGAGGAATCAGAAGCAGGCTGCAGAGGGCCTTCCTCTGAAGCCCTCTAATTTCTGGAGATGGACCCCCCTCCCTATCTCCGGGAGAAGACAAGGGAGGAAGGGACTGTAACTGCTAAGTGGGCAGGTAGAAGGGTTTAGTCAGGTAAGCAAACTGCCCTGCCCCTTGCCCATCATCGACACCATTTCTGGAAAAAATCACAATGTATATGGTCATTTTTTTTTAAAGATTTATTTATTTGTGCATACAAAACTGGGGTACAGGCCAGAGGTCAGGGGCGGCGAGAGGCTTCACCAGAGACAGAGTGGGGAGCAGAACAGGCAGATCTACGAAGTACACTGCTGAGGGGAGCAGCGGGCGGGTCAGGAGAGGTCTGCCGCGCCATGTGGTCACCTCCGGGGCAGGCGGGAATCAAACTCATGCGGAAGTGGCTTTAGTTTTTCAGTGCTGTTTTAACCTGCTGCACCACCAGGGAGGGCCTGGCCATTTTTTTAAGACAATAATTAAAAATTATATCTGCTATCTAATTTTTGTGGGGAATAATTTCTTAATTGAACTGAAGAACATCAACGAGAAATGACATCTGCTTTTTAGCTACTGAAATGTTAATTCTGCCTGTATCTTCCTGAGTTAGGAAGCCTGAGATCCTCCATCTCGTCACTGATAGGGAGGAAGAACTCATCCTGAAATATTCCTAGGTTTACACCTCTCTCCTGCTCTCTATTGGATTTGGAGCAGTTTCTCCCCCTAGGGTCCTCGGAGGAGCAGATGGGGGGGACTGCTGAAGGGTTGTTGTGAAACCTCGGAAAAGCCAGCAGCAGCCAGGCCCTCCCACCCCCTCCTTGGCTGGAAGCATCCAGGACACTGCCCAGGGAGGGTGTGGCCGCCTGTCTTGCTCCTCCTCTGGCTGCCCCTGGTGACCAGGCAGAGCTCCCTCAAGGAATTCCAGGCCCTACTGCTTGAAGACTGGAGCTGGGAGCTGGAGACATGAACAAGATCTTTCTCCAGGTAAGAGTGGCTCCTCACCTGGGGGAGCCACCTGGGGTAAGGAGAGGGCAGCAAACAAGGGAGACCTGTGCTTCCCAGAGCCACCAACGTGACCGCCACCCTGCTCCCTCCCAGATTCTAAGGGGACTCAGCAGGTGAGCCAGCGATCCAGTTGGGTGGTGAATTATGGAAGAAGTTGGAACCCTATGGAGGAAGTCAGAACCCTCGCAAGGAGCATTAGAGAAAGCCTTTCTGAGGGGGAAGTGCCCGTGAGCTTGAAGGACACACGTTTGCCAAATGTCCAGGGAGAGTGCTTGGTACAGGTGAAAGTACAGAAACACGAACCCAGCAAAATGAGTGTGGGGCCTTCAGCAAAGCTGAAATGTGAGGAGCTGGCGTTCCATCTAAGGCTCTCCTGAAAAACTCTTCAGTCTCCCCAAGGCTGGACCTCCCCCACCTAATCCTACCTCTCCCTCTGTTTCCTTGGCAGATGGATATCAATGGCAGCGCTACTGCTGGAACAAAAGTCCTACCCAGAGAGGAAGGTAAAGAATGAGGGTCGGGGAGTCAGTGCCTGCTCCTTCCACCCTAGCAGGTCATCAGGCCATTGGCTATAGTGGCCAAAGGAGTGTTCCCTCTCCTAGCCCCTGGGCCTCCACCTTCTGTCCTCTGCTGGTGTCACCTATTCCCAGCTGCCTGGCCAATCAGGCTGGCAGCCCCTTGCTAGATAGGGTTGTTCATTTCTCCATGCCCGAGCATTTATCGAGTGTCCACCTGTAACCTATAAAAGAAAGAGCTCCCGAGTTGCTTTGGCCCTTGAGGGATAAAGTAGTCAGATCACACACTTATTTAGCACCTAAATCAAGGGAGTCACTGGGGTGCTAGCAGGACAGAGCTCTACCTTTATTAAAGAAGAAAGAACACACATTTATTGAGCTTGGCCCACATTTGACCCCCAAGGAGGCAGAACCAGAGAGGTGGACGACAGCAGTCAGGTGTACATTCTGAGAGATGCGCCGTTAGTGACTGTGTCATGCAAACACCCCAAAGGACAACTACACAAACCGAGGTAGTCTAACCTATCGCACTCCTAGGTGTGATGGTACAGAGTTGCCTAGCAACACATAGCTATAAATCTAGGTGATCAAACCCCTATTACGTGCCAGGCACTGTATGGTCTCTCTCTCTCTCTCTTTTTAAGAGTTATTTATTTATGCACACAAGAACTGGGTCACAGGCCAGAGGTGTGGGGGTTAAGAGGATTCACCAGAGACAGAGCAGGGAGCAGAACAGGCAGATTGACAAAGTTCACTGCTGAGGGGAGTAGGGGAGAGACAGGAGAGATCTGCCACGCCGTGTGGGTCACCTCCCTGGCCGGGGATTGAACTCGTGCTGCAGTGGCTGCAGAGAGCCTCACAGTGTTGCACTTTAACCCATTGTGCCACCAGGGAGGGCCCACTGTATGGTCACTTAGTCCTCAGGACAGCTCTGAGAGCAGAGTCTTGTAAGGAGACAGTAACAGATGAGGGACCTAAGGCTAAAAATGTTTGGGGAGCTCTACCAAGCTAGGACCACAGCTGGGAATGGGAGAGTTAATTGAGGTCCCCAGGTTGCAAAGCCCAGGTACCTCTGTTGCCCCACACTGGTGTGTGTTTATTTCCTGGCTCAGGGTGGGTGTGGTTGTGAAACACTGAGCTTCCTTTCTCACTTGGGAGGGGAGTCTCTGCTGGGGTGCTCTAGCCGATTTGCACAGTGACTGGTGACCAGCCAGGATACCTGCCCTGCTAGCCTCAGACTGTCTCCCTAGTTACTAGCGCTTACCCTGTGTTTGTCAATGAAAAAGCAGGCGGTGAGTGGGCAAAGGCCAACAGCCACAGAGCTGGCAGGCAGGGCTGGCAGCCACAGGAGAGGTGTGGGGAAAGAGCTGTGCTTGTGGCTGCTTCACACCTCTGGGTGACAAAAGGGGATGATGGGGCCAAGTAGAGCAGTGGAAAAGTACCCCAAAGTAGAAAGAAGTCCCCAGGAGCTTTTAAGAGCAGCGGAGTTCCCTAAATCACCTCTAAAGGGGAAACCAACCCCCAGCAACCCTCCCTTGGGCCCCCTTCTGCTGTCAGGAGTCTTTCCTGCAATAAACCTGAGCTTGCAGCCTTCAGTCCAGGCTGTCAGTGATTATTCCTCACTCGCTAGAACACAAGAACCCACCACATCAGCAGCAGCAGGGGAGTCGCCTACTGGCTGTAGGGATATTGGTTTTATATTTATGCCACCTCTCTCACTAGTCTCCTCTGTCACACACACTCATCCCCGGCTCCAGCCACACCAGGCCACTTCTTTCATGATTTCATAAGCAAACAAAAAGTAAAGGAGGCCCTCCCCGATGGTGCAGCGGGTTAAAGCACGGCACTGAGAAGCTAAAGCCACTTCGGTGTGAGTTTGATTCCCACCTGCCCCGAAGGTGACCACATGGTGTGGCAGACCTCTCCTGACCCGCCCACTGATCCCCTCAGCAGTGTACTTCCTCGATCTGCCTGTTCTGCTCCCCTCTCTGTCTCTGGTGAAGCCTCTCACCGCTCCTGAGCCTCTGGCCTGTACCCCCAGTTCTGTATGTACAAATAAATCTTTTTAAAAAAAAAAAAAAGTAAAGGAGCAGGCAGGGCATCTTCTTTCACAGTGCTTAGGCTACAGCTCGGAACATAGTAAGCGCCCAATGAACAGTGTAACCATAGCTACAACAGTAGCTACAACAGTACAAAATGTGTACAAACATTTTCTGGTACAGTAACAGCTCTAAGGTATGGCCCCGTTTATTTTCCACCTGAGGAAACAGGCACAGAGAGTAAAGTGACCTCCCAGGTGCCCAGCTGTGAGGTCCAGCTCCTGAATGGACGATCAGCTGGCATGGTGGAAAGGTCATGGTTTTGACATCAGATGAGGTGACCTGGACCTTTTCTTCTCTGAGCCTCAATTTTCTCATCTGTAAAATAAATGCCTTGAATGTCTGTGAAGGGCTTAATTTAGTTTCTGTCCCACAGTAGGGGCCTGATAGGTAGGTACTCATAGCTCCTTGTCTCCTGAGGAGACAGCCCCATGGAAGGTCAGGAGGTGAGGTTGGGGGACCCTCATGCCAACTGCTACTCGCCAGCTACTCACCAGGCCAGGGACAGGCACTTAGTGGGATGGGTGCAAGGGAGAAGAACCCAGAGCATCAGGGAGGGCGTAAGAGTCCCCTCCCGCAGGGAAGCCCTTCCTGTCCCAGACCCCCAGGTAGGGAGGAAGCACTCATATGAGTCAAGGGAAGGGGGCTCCAGAGAACATCCTGGCCGCCCCATCCCTGGTTTCCTGCCCCACGCTGCAGGCTGCAGCCGTCTCTGCTGCTCACGTCAAGGGGCCTGCCTCTCCGCCTCCGTGCTGCTCCTGCTGGCAGCTCTTGCAGCCCTGCTCGCGCTGGTCGCCATCCTTGGACCCCCACCTCATGCACCAGGTCAGAGAGGGCGCACACGGTCAAGAGAGGGTGTTGGGGAGGCGCGGAGGGAACAGAGAGATGGGAGAACCCTGGCGCTGCCTGGCTTTGCCAATAAGGGAATTTTGGACAATTCCTTAAGGTATGTGCACAGACAGGCCCCCACACAGGCTACTCTGAGCCACCAGATCTGTGACATGAGCTGTTGAGAGGACCCAACTCTGATGTCACCGCCTCCAGGAAGCCTTCCCTAACATCCAGATGGGGTTGGGAGCCTCATCTCAGCTCCTACAGCTTCCCTGCTTCCTCTTCCTTGAGCCTGGCCGGGCTGTGTTTGGGCCTTGACCGCAGAGAACATGGGTGTGTGCCTTCCATGCTGCATCCCTGGATTCAGGGGTACAACTCGGCATGGTTCCTGCCTTCATGGAGCTAAACATTTGGAAGCGACATGGACAGTAATCAAATAAGCATGGGGATACAGGGCTAATGGGGTCTCTGAGGATCTGGACAGGCTCTGACCTAGTTTAGGTGTCGGATGGGTACCTTGAGAAGTAAAAGGGGGCTGAGGCTTGATGGGAAAGGAGGAGCTGGTCAAGAGGAGCACTCCAGGCACAGGGAACACATGCAGGGTCCCTCAGGTGGGGGAGGGGGGACATGAGCATGCCAGTGGGCAGAAGGTGCTAGAGCTGTGGGTGGGGCACAGCCCAGGGCTCACAGGCTCAAAGGCACCCTGGTCCCCACTAGAGAGCCTTGGAAGGAGGTAAGCTGGGGGCAGGTGTCACCAGAGCTGCCATCTGCATTCCGGTGTGGGAGAGAATGGGACAAGGTAGGGTTGAGGGTAGAACCCCCTCTCGGTGCCCGTGGAGGAACATGGGCACTGAAGGTTGGCGTGAACATGTGAGGAACTGCATTCACGTGCCTGCGTGTCTGCACGTGCATGTCCGCATCCCTCTGTTAAAGCGTGTCTCTGTGTGCCGGTGTTTGCAGGGTGGCTGTGTGTGCCCATGTGTGCACATACGTGCCTTGTGTGTGCAGCCTGTGTATGTTCATGTGCATCAATGTGTGTATATTTGCATGTGCAAGGCAAGGAGAGTGTGTGGGCCTCCCTCGTGTACCTCCTGTAAGGAAGCCGTTCCTGGCCCCGGGCCCCAGGTAAGGAAGAACATCACGGAGGCCAAGGCCATTCTAGGAGCTAAATGTGGTTCATGTGAGCACAAACACAGATACACACCCTTTCCCACATGTGACCTGCACACACCTATATGCGCATGTGCAGTCTGTGGGGCCAGGGCGACCTCCCACTTCATCTGCCAGTTTCTCTCCTTTTGTTTTTTGTAGCAGACCAAGGGGCATGTGTCTCCCAACTTCATCCTCAGAGAAAGACCCTCAGAGGGCTCCCCACCTTTCCGGGAAAGGGTGGGGCAGCCCAGCTTCGGGAAAAGGCAGTCAGCATGCTGGGGTTACTGGCCATGTACCTCGTCTGTCAAACCTCTCTAAAGTCCTAGTTTCCCAGCTAGAACACGAAAATGTGAACATGTTTTGCAGGCTGTGAAGTTGTGCCCAGGAATAGAGATTATAAAGGTGCCCAGCCAGCTCCAATATATGGCTTCCGACACCCAACCTGGCACCAGAAACTCCCCCATCAACTACCACTTCCTTGAGTCGAGCTTGTCCTCCAGAGTTTCCTATAAGACAGTCAACAAGCTTTCTAGTAAACGGGGAAGGAGATTTGGCTCACCCCACGCACCACGTTCTAGGATTGTCAGCACATAAGCTTGTGTATAGTCTGGCGTCTGTTCTGTCCCCTGGGATGTTCGCTCTGCTCATACTTTGCTGACAAGACCTCTCAGATTCAGAGGGGTCAATCATCTGCCAGTTCATGAAACTGGCCAGCAGGAGAGCCAAGGCTTGGAGTCCATCTCCAGCGCCCAGCCCACTACCTCTGCCCTGCTCCCCCACGCACTCAGGATGGGATGTGGGTGTGAAAATTTGGGATTGGGATACCCTTGCAAGTGTCACTCTTGACCCTCTGGGGCCTCCCCTGCCTTCTCAGGGGCCCAGACCTGCATGACACTAGCAAACAGGACGGGTTTCTTGTGCCATGACCGAAGGAGCTGCATCCCAGCCAGTGGGGTCTGTGATGGTGTCCGCACCTGTGCCTATGGTGAGGATGAGGACGAGGCTTTGTGCCGTGAGTACTTACCATTGCCCCAGTGAGCCTTTCCAGGGGAACACCGCCACCCCCACCCCAACCCCCCTCGCCACTGACTCCCACTCTACCTGCTGCCATATTGAAGTTCAACTGTTCTGGAATATTCTAGCACTTTCATACCCCCAAGTCTTTGCTTATATGGCGGTGCTCTCAGCCAGAAACAGCTGCCCCCATGCTGTCCCAGTCAGGCACACATCATGCCCACACCACGGAACAACTTTACTGTCTGATCTCTGCACTCAGAGAAACTGTATTCATCCTTCAAGGCAGAGTTCAACTGTCACCTCCTCCAGGAAGACTTCCCTGACTCCCAGTGTAGGCTAAGTCCCCTCTTTTGGGTTCCCACACTTCTTGTGCTTTCAGGTGTCTCAGTGCCAGTTACAGTGACTGTCACCCTTGATTAGCACATCTGTCACAGTTCAGACTGAATTCCGCTGGGTCAGAACTGGTGTGCTTGATCTTGGTGTCCCAGTGCCTGGCACAGGGCATGGCATAGAGGGGTATCTGGAATGAGTTGCTAAGTGACCACTCAATGAGTAAATGAATAAATGGACGAATGAGAAGAGCTGGTCCCAGACCAGAGAGATCTGACAGGAGAGAGGCGCCATGGATTTAAGGGAGTAGGTAGTTTCTGTAGGATGGAGACAGCCTGGTGAAGTAGTGTTGGTGTGGGGGTGCTAGTGGGGGGAGGATCACTGCACCCTGGACCCTCAAAACTAGATCTTAAAGCAATCTAGCCACATCCCAGCTCATGCCCAAATCCTCTCTATGACAAAACCCAGCACAGGCCGCCCAGCCTCCGCTGGCAGACTCTGGTGACAGTGATGGGCCACTCACCATGATGTGGGCCCGCATCCCGCCCCTGAACGGCCTTACATGGGGAATGTCTCCTTTGGGCTGCGCTCCTGGCTGCCTCCTAGTAGCATCTTTGATGGGCTCCAACTCTGTCCTCTCCTTGACCTGCCCCCCACGGGCCATGTTTTAATCTATCTCCCAGGATGGAGGTGCGGGTGGGATTCGAAAATTGCCTCCTTGCCGCCCTCCAGCAGCGCCTCCTTCCCCTGGCCACACTCAGAACTTCCACAGTCACCCCCAGAGCCTGGCCTTCCTCACCCCAGCCACACTCCCCATATCAGTGCCGGCCCCTCTCCCTGGAGAGGCTCAGAAGCGCTGGCCAGTCCAAAGAACAATGACTCCTCGCTCCCAGGTACTCCTCCCCAGGGACCCATCTCCAGGGCCTACTTCAGGGCCTACTCCAGGGCCCTCCTGGGGTGGATGGGGAGTGAGCCCAAGTTCGGCCAATACAATTCACCTCCAGACAGCCCTGAGAGAGCTGTGGCTAGTTGTAGACTTCTTCCTGCCTCATCTGTCCTTCTGTAGGAGATGTGCCCCAGGGCCTCCCCAGCTTCCTCGTGGCCCGCTGTGGAGACCCCGCTTCCTGGATCTATTCAGACCAAAAGTGTGATGGGACCAACAACTGTGGGGACTGTTCAGATGAACGGAGCCCAGGTGGGTGTCTGGGCACAGTCTGGGCTAAAACAGGGGACCAGAGGTTGACTAGGGATTTTCTGGGGTCCCCCGGACTCCCCTCCTTATATTGTGTGAAGAAGTTTTCTACCCCCATTTGAATGCTTCCAGCAGACAGGTGCTTGCTGTCACACCAGCCTCTGGAGGTCATTTTTGTGGTGGGCAACATACCTTCCAGAGTACAGATAAGGAAACAGGAACCCAGCTGCTCACATAAGTAGATATATAGCTGTCAACAATTCTATGAGAAAAGCAAAACAAGAATCGCTGGCTCCAATTTAATTGACCCCAGAGGGTAGGCGACCTAATATGCTACATGATAGGAATGGAGTTTGGTTTTCAGCCCAGATCTCCTGAACCCCAGCTCAGAGTCCTTTCACTGTCCTGGTTTCCTTTCCAACTTGGCCCCGGTGTTTCATCAACATGCTCTGAGCACATTTATGGCAGGCTGGGCCAGTGTCCGCTCTGCTGGGAGACAGCTAGCCGTGAAACGTGTGTGTCCCCCCAGGACTCATCTTGCTTGGGGAGGAACTACTGGGGCCCTGGGGTTTGGTTTTGGTTCTGGCAGGAGATGGTGAGGGGGACTGAGACTTCCTAGAAGAGGCAGTTTTCAAGCAGACCTTAGAGCATGGGCATGATTTCACCAAGAGGAGACCGGGTGTGCAGGAGAGAATGCTGCAGGCCAGGGTCCAGGGCAGAGGAGGGAACCTGTGAGGCACTCTCAGGAGGGGAGGCGGCTGGCTGGCTCCTGTGGCCCTGTCAGGGGAAGAAGGGAGGGCAGGCATGGGAAACAATCGCATCTGTTAATATGTGGGCCTGGACCATCTCTCTGGCACTTGGTCTATCTTCTCCTACTAATTAGTAACCACTTTGAGGTTACCTAGTAACCTCAAGGATGAGGAAACTGAAGCTCAAGCAGAGTGGGAAGCTTGTTTGAGGTCGTACACTCCTTGAATTGGGAGGGGCCTCTAGGTTCTCCCAGAGGAAACTAAGAATAGTCAACCCATGGGGGATGGGGCAGGGCTCTGGGGAGCCCCGCAGGGTTCAGAGATAGGGTTTACCCTGGACGCACAGCTGCACTTCCCCGGGCTCTTGTCTCCTCAGTGACGGTGTGTCCACCCTGCAGCCCTGGGTGGTGGCGTTGCCCCTCAATTGTCTTCGAGTACTGTGACTGTATCCCGAGGCGCCTCTGCAGGGACCGAGTGCAGCACTGTTCTGACTGGTCTGACGAGTACTCCTGTCCTGGACCCTGAGCGGGTACCCAGGCCAGAGAGGCCGGTTGCAATGGCACCCGTTGCCTTTCACCTGAATCTGCGAACACAAGGATCTGCGAGGGAACACAAAAGGCCTACGAGGTCACCTAGAGGGGCCGATGTACTGTCGTTGGTGAACAGAACTGCCTCTCCTCCTTTCAGTTGTCCAGCCTCTGCTTGAATGTCTCCAGTGACAGGGAGCTTACTACCATGTCAGCTCCTAACAAAGATGAGGGGAACCTGCTGGGTCCACACAGAGCAGATCTGTTCCTCTGCTTGGATCTGTAGACTCTGACTTTGTCGCTCCTTGAGTCTGGCACTCACGTAGAATGACACATGTGAAGGGTATGGCACTTCCCATCCTTTGATACCTACGGCCAATACTGCTGTGCTTGGATGCAGCCTTAACATTTTCCTCAACTCTGTAACCCTGGCCTACTGGTCAACCCACTGACAGCTCACATAAAATCGTACCTGAGATAGGTTATCTGTCATCTTGCCCATGGGAAGCCACTCCAGAAGGCGCTGAGCTGCATAGACAGTCTAGGGAAAGAGTGACACCCTAGGGAAAGGGTCCTCACTGTCCTCCTGTCCATCCCATTCTCTGCCATGCCACTCCTCACCCTCCACCTGTGACCAGCTGTTCAGCCAAATGGCCCCAGCATCTGGAAGCAGATACTGCGTTTTGGTGCCAGAGCTTGAGTGAATAAGCTGTTCTCCTGCAGGTCTTTCCAGTTTCGCAACACAGACAGCCTATTAAACAGATGAGGAAAAGGAGGCCTAGAGGTAGAACCGATTTCCTTGGATCAAATGGCAAGGGCCGTGCTGGAACTGGGGCTCAGGCCCGCCTATGGTGTGTCAGCGTCCCAGCGCAAAGCTTTCCTGCTGCCCGCATGATTATACCTGGCAGGGTAGAGTCTCTGTGGGGGTTAAAAAAAGGAGTTTGAGGATCAGAAAGCACCCCTTCCTTATTCTGAAAGAGACACGTGGAATCTGAGTGTTCCTGTTGAAAGAGACAGACGGAGCGGAAATTAATAAAACTGGTTTCATGTGTCAGCCTCTTGCGAGTTTTGAACTTGCACCTAAGAGACAGATGTTTGTGGCATTCATTCACTCACTCACTGACTGAACAGGCCCTGTGCCCCTGCGTGGGGCCGAGCCAAGTGCAGGGCACCTGGGGGGTGAGAGCTGGACCCCAGGACACAAGGAGTACCTGGGGGTAGGGGCACCTCACACCAGGGAGGAAGAGGTGGGTGACGGGGAATTCTGAGCTGAAAGCACCCAGGAGGGGCCTCGGCAACCAGGACGCAATCACGTCTGACTGCAAAGACCTGAAGACCAGCTCCTGGTTGGGGGCCTCGGACACCTGCCCAGAGCAGCTGGCCCAGGTGTGGCCTCTTTAGCTGTGTATCTCTCCACTAGCGGCACCAGCAAGCTGTGGCAGGTGTGCTCAAGGCATCCTCCGCTCCGACAATTGAGCATGAGGTGCCCTCTTTCCCAGAGAAGGGGCATTTGAGTGGGTGAGTTTCCAAGGAAGAGAGGGGTGTCCCTGTTGAGAGACTGGTGAAAGAAGTGTGGGAGCACCCATCATAGACGCTTCCTTCTGAGGGCAGCGGTATCATCAACACCAGGACACCGTCGGAGCCTCAGTGACCTTTAATGACCACAGTCCAGGAAGAGAGGCCAGTTTTGGGCCTACTGCTGGAGTAGAGTGATGTGGCAAGGGTGAGCTACTGCTGGAACACATGAGCCTCAGGGCTTATGGGGTGGGGTGGGGTGTGAGAGGCGCAGCAAGAGGAGCAGGAGGCCTGAGAAGCGGCACTTGACCTTTCAGCCCAGGCCATGCCTCCTCCAGCAGGATGTGGATCTCCAGGGAAACAGGGTTGAAGTATCTAGAGACCCTTTCTGGCACTCACATGCCAGTATGTTCCTGAAGCCCTGAGGTAGGTTGCTGAAACAATGCTGCTGGGGAGAGGCTGTGGGAACATGAGCTCACAGCCCAGTTTCCAGCAGGGCTAGTGGTGCATTGTGGGGCCCCCCTAGGAGAAAGGCAGGTGGTCATCCTGTCCTGGGCCTCTTCAGTGCCTGCAACTCTTCTCAGGGAAATGCCCAGGGGCACTGTCACCAGTTGCATTTTATCCTGCTCCCCAGTTGAGCCCTCTCATGGCCCCAGGGAGTCTAGGTGCTTCATTTTACTGGATGAAGGAACCCAGACTGAGGAAATGTGCCCATGTCTGCTCAGCATGCCAGTAGCAGGCAAGCACTAAAAGCCGCCTCCGCCATGTAGGTGGCGTGTTCCTGGCAGGTGCTGACTATGAGCCAGGCACTACGCTCAGCAGCAGTGTTACCTTCATCCCCACTGTTAACGAGGCTCTGCAGGGGTCTTTTGAAGGGTGGGTGACTGGTGAGGGCCATGGTGGCTGGGCACAGCTTGGTTTTAAGCTGTCTCAAGAGGCCTAGAAGCTTCTAATGATGGTGATGCCTGATCAGGGAGGTGAAAGGGGTTGGATGAGCCCAGTGGAAAATACAGACATAGCAGTCCAGGCTGACGAGCTTCAGGGTGTGGGGCAGGGAGGACCCCCACTGCTCTTGGGGTGTGAAATAGTGCCTTGGGCTTCAAGAAAGCCTGGATTCTGGGCATGCAGAGAGTGAATGTGACTTTGGGCCAGGTGCTAGCAGGTTTTCAGCAGGGGGAACACATTGGACTCCTCCTTCCAAGATAGAAGGCTTTCCTCCTCGTCAGGAGTAAGGATGTCATGGCCACACTGTCTCGAAGGATTGGAATGTGATCAATAATTAGAGGCCCTAAAACTACACGTAGAAGAAAGGCAGTGTTAGGACTGTGTGGGCTTCAACTAATACTTACAGCCCACTGTTCAGGACATGCCATGTGCTATGGTGATCTTTTCTATGTCTTGTTTCCTGTATTCCATTTTCTCTAGTCCTCAAAATTATTCTAGAAACCTGATTTGGTTATTCACATAAACTTGCTTCCTTAAGTTTTTTTTTTATTTTTAAAGAGTATGTATTTATGCATACAGAACTGGGGTACAGGCCAGAGGTGCAGGGCCCGTGAGAGGATTCACCAGAGAGAGTAGGGAGAAGAACAGGCAGATGGACAAAGCACACTGCTGAGGGGAGCAGTGGGCGAGACAGGAGAGGTCTGCTGGGCCTTGTGGGTCACCTCTAGGCTGGGGATTGAACTCAAACTGAAAGGGCCACGTCCACCTTCACAGTGCTGCGCTCCAACTTGCTGTGCCACAGCATCTTTATAAATGACAGTTTTTAAGTGAGGGAGCCACAACCAAACCTTGCTAGGCCTGAGTCCAAAGCCTAACATAGCCCCTCCTCGACGTCTTGTTCTTCCTCATCCAGGATTACTTGGAAGAGAAAACTAGAGCCTGAGCCAGGGGCCACAGCCTGTAAGCAGGAGGTGGCTGGTGCACACAGAACAGGTTTGTTCTTTTTGTGTTATTGGCTCTTCCTTTCAGAAGAAAGCAGGCTGCATAGCAACCTCCCAACAGCACTCCATAGCTGGGTCCGGAAAGACACAGAGCCCAGGGCAGTCAGCCAGGCCCCTCCGCCTTTCACCACAGCAGAGCAGGGGCTTTAATGCCACAGCCTGCAGCGAGAACCCAGGCCGCCAGCGTCAATATTTGCCATCTCCATCCTCCCTGGCCACGGCTCTGAGATCAGTACTTTAAGTCCAACAGGTTCTTTGCTGTGCAAACACACAGGGATAGATTAATGGAATTTAAAGTGGCTCAAGCTTCGTCTCAGAGATTGAACTGAAAATCTGGCCTGATTTAACCCTCTGCCGTGGCTGTTTACTTGGGGCTCTTCTTTCATCCGTAGACTGACTACAGCACAGACACCAGGGCCTCACGGAGCTCTGAGCCCACCCGGTCAAGATTTTGACAAGTGAACACTGCTTCCTGGAGAGAAAAGGGATCAGCCCAAAGGTGCACTGACTGGTGATGCTGACGGCTGCCCAGCCACTCCAGGTCAAGGTAGAGTGACTTCTCTGAGTGCTTTAAAAAAAAAACACAAAACGAAAATAGTAAGGTATGATTTATATGCAGTGAAATACACCAATCTGAAAATATAGTGAGTTTTTGAAAACACATTTATTGAGGCCTAACTGACATATATAATAAGCCTCACATATTTATAGGGCACACTTTTGTTACAAATTTTGACAGGTGGATTTACCCATAGAACTATCAAAGTTGAGAGTGAATATATCCATCACCTCAGCTGTCCTTGTGTTCCTCTGTAATCCTTTGCTCTCATCTCTCCTTCATCTTCACTCCCTTAGTGACATAAGTATGATCTATTTTCTATTTTTACAGACTAGACTGCTCTTTTTGAGGGTGTCATATAAACAGAAGTAGACGATGTAAACTCGTGTTTGGTTGTGGCTTGCTTTCATTCATAGTAACTGAGACTTATCCATGATGCTTCCCCACCAATGTCCATTCCTTTTTATTGTTTAATGATATTCCATTTGTGGATATACCGCAATTTGTACATCCCAGGCTGAAGATGCAATGCCTCTTGCTTCTCTTGTCTTAATTAAGTAGCTATTTACCATGTTGAATAGAAGTGGTGAGAGCTGACAAATTTGCCTTGTACGTGAACATATGTGTATGTAATTTTTAGTGGAAGCACATTTTAATTCCTCTAGGAGTGGATCATGTTTAGAAGTGGGTCCCATGCTGGATTACACGTTAACTCTGTCTTTACCCTGAGAAACTGCTTGACTGTTTTCCACAGTGGTAGTAACACTCTACATTCCCACCAGCAGGGGATATCTAAGGGCTTCATTCTTTCCCCCTTACCAACAGAAGTTATTGCCTGTCATTTTCATTCTGGCCAGCTTAGTGGGTGTGAAGCAGCATCTTGCTGTGGTTTTGATTTGCATTTATTTCCCTGATAGCTAATAATGTTGAACATCTTTTTATGTGCTTATTGGCCATTTGTATATGTGGTCTAGAGAACTGTCTGGTTGGATCCTTTGCCCAGTTTTTGAGTTGTGAAAATTCTTTATATATTCTAGACTCTGGTCCTTTATCAGTTATATAATTTTGCAAATATTTATTTCCATTCTTTAGGTCATTTTTTTTCACTTTTTTGAAATGCTATCCATGGAAGTCTACAATATTTTAGTTGTGATGAAGTCTAACACCCTTTTTTTGGCATCACTTGTGCTTTTCACATATCAAAGAAGGCTAAGAGGTGAAAATCGATGATTGTGCTTTCTCCTAAGAGGTTTACAGTTTTATACTTACATTTTGGTGTAGCACTCATTTTTAGTAAAGTTTTATTATAGTATGAGGAGAGTCTCTTCCTTATTTTTTTTGGTGGCTGTCCAGTTGCCTGGCACCACTTGCAGAAATGATTCTTTCCCCATTGAACTATTTTAGCCCCCTTATTAAAAATCAAATGGCTGTCAATTAAGGGTTTATTTCTAGACTAAATCTGGTAGATTTTTATTAGATGCCAGTAAGTGTGAATCTTAATTTATTGGGTGCTAGATAATTTTGATTTCCTATAAATATTCTTGAGCTTTGTTCTGGGATGTGATTAAGTTACTGGTAACAGTTTGAGCCTTTCCGGTCTTCCTTTCAATATTTACTGGTCAGGACAGCCATTTAGTCTAGGCTAATTATTATCTAGGACTGATTCTTTCCCACCCACTTAAGACTTTTCTGAATGCCACGCTCTGTGGACACTGAGGCTTTCCACCAGTCCTGACCCTGGATAGTTGTCAAGTACTGTATCTTCTAACCTTCTTGGCAGTTCTTTTCCTAGCCTGGGGTAGTACATACGAGCATATGCTTCCTGCATATCACTAAGATGCGCTAAGTCTCAACTTTGCCTCTTCACTCCTTAGTCCTGTGAACGCTAGCTGCCTTGCTTTCCTTAAACTCTGTCTCCTCAATTCATGGATTCTGGGGCTCTGCCTGGTTTCCCTTTCCCTGTGGCATAGCCTGGAAACTCCTTCCAGGCAGCAAGCTGGACCCACCCTGGAGCGTACCTTATTTGTTTCCTGTCTCTCAGGGATCACTGTCCTTGACTGCTTGATGGTCAGTGTTTTTAAACTGTTGTTTCATATCTTCTGCCTGATTTTTTTTGGTTGTTCCAGGCAGAAGGGCAAAGTCGGCCTGATCATTCCATTCAGAAAGCTCTCTGAATTCTTTGAGCAAAGCAGGGAGGTGTTTCCCCTATTTTCTAGTCCTACCAGGCCTGGGGTCTACACTTGCACATTGATTCTACCTTGTTCATCAAGAAAACAGAAGGCCCAAACATTATTACTTCAGTTTGTAGGCTGAGACACTGAGGCAGCGACCTGAGTCTCCTCAAAGGGAACTGATGAGAGTGAATGAGGTTGCAGCCTATAGAATTTCCTGTTTTGACTGCTCAGTGCCTGGGGGAAATGCTGGATTTGTGAGTCAATCTGAGATTACATCCTGACTCCTAGCATTGCCCCATACCGTAGAGTTTAGCTTCCCATCTGCAAAGCACACTGACATTTACAGAGTGCTTTACTTGGAAGAACTTTGTCATCCTCATTCTACTATCTTCATCCAGTTTCTTAACAGAAGGGCCCTGAGATCTGGGACATCAGATTCTTGGCAGGGGATGGAGGGAATTACTTAATTAAAATATAGGCTTCTGGAACCACAAATTCTCCAGAACCAGAATGGAGGGGTAGAGTTTATCTGCCCTCTTTTACTTTTTTTTTTTTTTAAAGATTTATTTATGCATACAGAACTGGGGTACAGGCCAGAAGTGCAGGGGCGGTGAAAGGATTCACCAGAGTGGTGAGCAGAACAGGCCAACCAATAAAGTACACTGCTAAGGGGTCAGGAGAGGTCAGCTGCGCCATGTGGGTCACCTCCGGGGATGGATCGAACTGATGCGGAAGTTGCTTTAGCTTCTCAGTGCTGTGCTTTAATCCACTGCACCACCAGGGAGGGCCCTATCTGCACTCTTTTTAACAGGCTCCCCCAGAGACTCTTGACAACTTCAGGGAACCCTGGATCCAAACCCTAAGTCATTGATTTCCTCCTTAAGAGTTATAACTCTTGCTCGATCTGCAATTTTATTGAGATTATTCTTTGGACTCCTAATCTCATGAGCATGATGTGCCCTTAAAAAACTTAATTGAATCAAAATATTCTTTTCAGCCATTTCACAACATTGTTTATGACAACCAGAGAAATCTGGTAAGTGTTAAGAGACTCCTAAGCCTGGAAGGGACATTAAAGATCTACTCCAACCCCCACCCCGTTTGGGTTATCCGTGTGCCAAATAATCACACAGCTTTAGTTTGCACACTACTGAAAATGGGAACTTCCCTCTGCTCCTATAACTGAGTTTACAAACTGCCTTCTGCTTCTGAATCAAATCTATCTCTCACTAGCTGTAAATCTGGAATCCATATCTGTCCCTCCTGCCCTAAGGAAGCCCTTCTTCTGAAAACAGTTCACCCTCTCAGGCACTGAGGCCCCTCAAACTACACAAGCCAGTCACTGGCAGTTCTCCCGGGCTCAAGATTGTCAGGCTCCTGAACCAGCTGGAGTACAGGAATGCCTGGCTGCCTTCACTGGCCTGTGCCCTGGCTTCCCCTTGTTCTGTGTGAGCACTGCTGAGCTGGCGAAACCACTGCTTTCCAGAAGGATCTGGATGATGCAATGAGCTCTAGTGGCCACTCTCCCCTTCTCTACAGATTTGCTCCCGGTAGCATGTAAATGTGTTGTGGTCTACCTGATGTGATACTGAACAGCCTTCTCCTTCAGGCTCTCCTCTGGCTACCTGTCAGCTCCAAACTACAGAGCTCTTCTCTGCCCTCTTGGACCTGGGGGTGCGGCTGAGCACCTCCACTGTCATGGAATTCTCCCTGCTTTTTGTTCTGTAATGGTGCACAGTCCTGGTGTCCTCCTCCTTCAACCATTTTTCCTTCAGTTGTTTCTTCATCTGCTTCCCTTTAAATGTAGTCATGCCCTGGGGATCCATCTTGTGTCATCTGTTCACCCTAATCTCAGGAATTCATAATTCTGGAGGAGGGGGGCTATTTTCTCATTGAAAAAGGTGATGGCGACAGATCTACTCTGCAGAGTGAGAGGAAACCCACATTTAGCCAAAGACGTATTTGTTTTTGGTCCTTACAATCCCAGATCCTTAAGCTAGTTTTTCTGCTTGCTTTTCTTCCCAAGCTTTTATTGGCTTCTTCCCAAGTTCCCTCCCCGGCTCACAGCACTTGACCTTCAGACTAATACATCAGGTCTCTGGGATCGTTTCATCTGTTTGTCCCATGGGCTCCTCAAACTCTTACAAACCCAACTGAATTCATCTTATCCCTGAACTTCTTCCCTTCTCAGTGGAAAGTGCCCTCATTATTTCAGGCTGGAAACCTTGACACCATCTGTGGCCACTTCCTTCCCAAAAGTTGGACACCAAACCCCTTTGGTTCTACCACCAAGCTCCACCATAGCAGCGTCTGTCTTATTCACTATGGATCCCCATTGCCGAGCAGAGTGCCAGCCCCAATCAGACGCTCAAGGCACACAGCCACCACTCTTCACTGCCACCTCTGTGCTGCGTGCCTCTGCCAACATGCTAGGCCTCCTGACTCTTCATCAGACTTCTCCTCCCTGTCAGCTTCCACTTAGTAGCCAGAGGCATCTTGGACACCTATCCCTGCCACCTCCGCTTTGATCTACTCAGCTCCCTAAGACATTCAGGGTGAAGTCCTACCCCTACAGTGATTCCTGCTGACTCCTCCAGTTTCATCACTTAACTCTTTAACTCTCCGGCCACCCTGAGCGCCCGCGAGCCTGTGAAATGCTGCCTGTCTTTTCTATACACCCTGGAACCTGAAACGCTTAGGCTGTCTGATTTGCTGACTCATTTGTCCTTCAGAACTCACTCAGCAGCACTATCCAGCATACCCTGCCTCACAGCACTTGTTTACCCATCGTCCCTATCACCTTTTTTTTCTATCTTCATGTTCCCTAGGTGACTTCATGTCTTCATGAATCAACTTCATACTGTCAAATACCAACTTACCAACTTTACTGGTAACTTTAGTTCTAACTGCTCCAGAATTCTGGACTCATGTCTGAATCCCTACTTGTGTAATCCATTGGGCTTCTCTAACTTGTTAGAAATGTTATTTTCCTTACTCGCTCTCAACTTAATCTGTTCTCCATTTCCCATCTTTGTCAATGGACACCATTATCCACTCAGGTGTATAGGCAAAACCTTAGGAAGGAGTGGGTGTTATACCTCCTAACAGAAATACATCAGCATGCTCAGCTCTGTCTCCAAGTCTTGCATCCAAACCTTCGCATCCTCAGTCCTACAGCTCCCAGCCTAGCTGGCTGTCCTCTCACACCTAGACTTCTTTAAAGTTCCTGACTGGACTCCTGTTCCACTCTTGCATCTGCGATGCTCCATTCTCCACATTGGGATTACTCCAAAAGAGCAATCAGATGGGATCTGATTTGTCTAGTGACTTCCTATTACACTCAAGTTCAAATTCTAGGCCTAGATGATGTCATTCGTCTTCTCCTAAACTCATCTTTTATCTTTATTTCACTACACACTCACCTTTCACTCTCTTGAATGTGCCAAGCACTTCTCATTTCAGGCTCTGCACTGTTTATTTCTTCCCTGAGACCCCTGGGGTTCCTTCTACTCCTTCCTTGGGAACCCCCCTGGATGTTTACATAATTAGCTCCTTCTCCTATTTCTCAATTCAAAAGTAATTTCCTCAGAAAGGCCTTTTGTAATCTCCTAATCAAAATTCTAAATTAACCCCCCCACTTCCAGCCCTCAATGTCCCATTACTATCCCACTTTCTCTGAAGTACTTCTCATGATGTGAACCTAGTTTATTGACTCAATGTACTATCTACTTTGTCTCACCCTGCTTGAATATAAAATCTCTGAGGGTAAATTATCTCCTTTCAATTTGTTCCCTGTTGGGTCTCAAGGATGGGGCACATGTTAAATAGCTCAATATCTTTTCAAATGAATAAATAGCTTAGCATTAAAAAAAAATACACATAAAGAGAAAACTTGGCCTCATGTCATATTCTTACGGAAGTCTAAAACTAAAAAAATCTGATTCAGTTAATATGGGTGGGATCCTGGAATTTTCATTTTAACAAATATCCCAGGAGATTCTGGGGTAGAGGTCCACCATACCTTTTAAGAAACACTGATTTATTCATTCTTAAAAACATTAGGTAGGTAGGCAGGGGGAAATTGAGAATTAGCAGAATTGCTAATGAGTCAGCAAGTGAATTCTAGGAAAAAACAAGAATTTCTAAAATAGCTAATCCTCACATAAATTAAACACACAAATTACCCCAACTATATATGCTAATCATACATTCTTAACCTTCATGGCTATCATTAAAGCAAAGCCTAGGCTTTTATAACTCCATTGGCGTGACTAAAATGAATTGTTCAGATAAAACAAGAAATATTTGTTTAAGGAATCACCAGGAGAAAATGAGATCCTTGAAAAGGGAATTAAAGAAAATGAAACCTTAGTTTTATAAGTATATTGTGTTTATAAAAGACAAAGAATCAGAAACTACTTTGAGGGAAGATTTGCCTTCCAAATTATCCTCACAGGTGGGATGTTTGAAAAGTAATTCCAGATGCCACTTTCTGACTTACATTGCACCATGACGACAATGAGGGTAAGGTGTAGTGGGGGGAGGGGGGTGTCATCAAAGTAAAGTAGTCTCTTCTAACAACATATGCTAAATCTGATGAGGAATGCTGATTGTTTGTTGCACTAAGAATTTAGTAAAGACTGCCACGGTACATGACTATTTCTACAAAGAAAAATCATCTGTTTGGCCTTTTTCATCTTTTCAGAAATTTCAAATTTCAGAAATCAGAGCTTTTGCTCTGATCTGGGCAGGCTACCTTTAAAGAGGCAGCACCTTGCCTAGCTCTGAATAGCAAATTAAGCACATATCAGATCTAAGATCTACCTTTATTAATATACTGGTTGAATGCCAAAGTATTTCCAAATATCAAATCTGTCAATCCAATACTCTTTTCTGACCCCGCTCTATTTTTACTTGCCAATAAGATTTATTTTAATGAAATTAATAGTTTTAGCCCCCAAATTACTTAAGGACAGCAAAATGTTTATTTGAAAAAATTACTATGTATTGAAAATATACATTAGAAATTATTACATACTTCCATAGCATTCCCCTCCCCCACCACAAAAGTAGAAATATCTGCTTGCTAGGCTAATGCCATAGGTAAATTCACACAATAAGGAAAACATCATCAGCCCCCTTTGCTCATACATCAGAGTTGAGGGGGAGGGAAGGTCAACTTATATTTGTCGATCAATAAGAATTTAACAAGTCCCAGTCCTCCACAGCAAGACACACACATTTCTGCTTTGAAGACTGTGAAGAGTTACTCTGTTCCTTCTCTGGCTCCTCAAAAGCTCTCTTCTTGCTCTTCTTTGACTCCTGGCTTGAGACAGCTTCACGTTTCAACAATGGCCCAAGGCAGTCTGGGGTTTTCTCTTTATAGAACTGAAGCTTCTCAGAAGAGTTTATGTGGGTGTCTGCCAGGGGACATTTCACTGGGGCTTCTGTTCGAGCCCGTTTCCCATCTGTAAGAGTGACAGAGGGAAGGGTGGTTAAGTTGACATGCATCAAAATTTTCTTCTTTTAAAGGCTGAGAAACATTGTATTGTCGGTAAATACTCTTATTTTGTTGAAAGAAATTAGTATATTTTATTTACCATTCAACAGTCAACGGATACTTGGGTCACTTCTACCTTTTGGCTACACTTAATTCCTTTATCATCTGTGTTCTATCTACTCTTGTGGCACTGCAAATCTTTTTCGAAATAAGAAAGGATACATACAAATAAGTATATACACATATACATCTGACAAGTTATTTCCCTGTCACTGGGGTTCAAAGGCTAAGTGTGAACTTACAAAGTTAAGGTAAGTTGGAGAATATAAATCGTGGTGAGATAGTTAATTTCCCACTGAGTAAAGACATGCTAACTGGCCTAAGGATATAAATAAGGGCAAAAACTCCAAGGGAAAGGGAACTTCTTACAGAACTGCTGAGCTGCCTTCCGAGGCTCTGAAGTTTCTCGTGGCTTTATAGCTTCCAAAGTCACACGCTCCCACTGCAGAACAATCTGAAATATATTTTGGAAAGATTTGAACCTTAAAAAATCTCAAGTCCTTAATCTCAAGACTTCCTGTTTCTTTTCCATAAAGGCTGGTAGTATAATCTTAATTCAGATGGACTTTAAGATTTATTTACTTATGCAGACAGAACTGGGGTACAGGCCAAAGGTGCAGGGATAGTGAGAGGATTCATTGGAGACATTGGGGAGCAGAACAGGCATAAAGAACAGGATGAAGTACACTGCTGAAGGGAGCAGCAGGCAGGACAGGAGAGGTCTGCTGTACCATGTGGGTAACCTCCGGGGCCGGGGATCGAACTCACACTGAAGTGGCTGTGGCTAGCTTCACAGTGCTGCCTTTAACCACTGTGCCACCAGAGAGGGCCCTGGACTTTCTGTTTTAATGCAGGAGTTGGTCAGAATTACAAGCATGTTGCGTAAATGTATTTACCTGACTCAGAAAAAAAATCCATAAAGCTCACTTCATATTTCATCTCTATTCCAAGCTAGAAATAAACTGCATATCCTTAAACTATTAGCAAAATTTAAAAATGAAGTCATATTTTTCACATATTCCTAGACTGATTCTCAATGCTTTAAAATGTATCAACTCTAACGCCAACTCTTGTATATAGATATAAAATGACCACAGTTTTTAAACTGCTAAGAAATACAATTTTTATTATAAACTAATACAAATTCTTTTGGAAATTTGGCTGAATATATACTATACATAAATAAAATTATTATTTCACACATACCATGAGTAATAAAACTTTACAATATATATTATATTATTTTCCATTATGGTATGCAGTGAAACACTTATAAAGAAAATATTTTCAGTAGGCACAGAGGCAGTATGACAGAATTTAAGACTGTAACTTCAGCATTAATTCCACCACTTACTTGCCAAGGTACCCTTGGCAAGTGATTGAAATTTTTTTGGTCTCAATCTCTTCATCTGTAAAATAGGGATTAATAATAATATCTATCCCACTGGGCTCTGGTAAATTAAGAGAACACAGAAAAAGGCTTAACATAGTCTGGTACACAGAGAGCATTCATTACATACTAGTTGTTATTTTCTTTATGACACTTCCCCGATTATAGAAAAACCCCTCTAAGAGACTACCAAGAAGAATTAACTGAAGCTGGTGGCTCAGTGAACAATACAGAAAAATTATTTCTATGAACAGAAATTAGGATATATACATAGGGGAGCTGTTAGGGGGTAGGGAAAAGAAAATTAGTTTGATTCTAGACAAACTGATCTTGAAGTGCCAGATGGAGATTCATGGTTGATATTTAGAAGTGGTCTAGAGTAGGAGATAAAGTACCATCATCCCTGGAGAAACATTTAAGGTTCTAAGAACACTCAGAGTTAAGTGGAGATATAGGAGGAAAGACAAAAGTGAGGACATCAGTAAAACTAGGGTGAAAAGTCAGAAAGTTAGGGGTAAGACAGGAGAGAGTCCCAAAGGGACAAAGTAGAAGGCTTGTGTGTTTATGTATCAATACTGTGGAAAAGCCAAAGTAAGTGAAAAAAGAGAGCAACGGAGGCAAGAACTAGATTACAAGGCAGTAAGACGTGAGCAGTCAATGAGAAGGTGGGAGACCTAAGAGCAGAAAACATTTTGACTGCACTGAGGGATGACAAACATGTAAGAGCAACTTGAGTGTCGAGTTTATACACAGAAAGGAAACAGCTGACAGAGAACGAGACTGAAGGCGAAATGGTGGAACAGTAGAAGGGGAAAATTTTTAGTAAAATATTAAAGGAAGCTAGAGATTTAAAACAAAAAGAACCAAAACAAAAATAAAATCTAAAGGGCTCATCATTGGAAGAAGTGGAGTATTTGTTTCACTTTAGTAAGAGATAGAATGTAGTTGAAAAGGGAGAAGTTTTGAGACAGGGTTCAGGAAGTAAGAGGACTCCTGAGAGATGGCCGCATTTTTCTGTGTCACCTGCTTAGAATGAGACAGGAGAATGGAGTCATCTAAATTGTTTTAATAAGAGAGCAGCAGAGAAAGATGAAGCACTGCTGCTAACCCTTTGGGACCTGGCTGAGGCTGCATGGTCTGAAGCTGCACTGAGTCCAATCAACTTGCTATCAGGTTAGGGTGCTAGCTATTTTACATCAATTGTACCAAATTCTGTAGAAAAGTTCATGGAGCGCCCGCTCTGGTGGCGCAACGTGTTAAAGCACAGAACCATGAAGCTCCCAGCAGCCGCTTCACCATGAGTTCGATCCCCAGCCAGGGAGGTGTGGCAGACCTCTCCTGTCCAGCCTGCTGCTCCTTCAGCAGTGTACTTCATCAATGCTCCCTGCTCTGCCTCTGGCAAATCCTCTCATCACTCCTGTATCTCTGGCCTGTACCCCAGTTCTGTATATATATATATATATATATATAAAGTAAGAGTTCATGGCTTCTGCATTGTATAATTGAAGAAACAGACTCAAAGTTGCCCGACGTCATATAGTTATTGGGCGGTTGTGCCAGGATCTCAAACCCAAGTCTCTTTTACTACACAGCCTATGCTATGTTTACCATGTGATCTGCTACCCAACTACATCAAGCCTTGTATGACTACCTCACACCTGCCCGCATCCACTGTTATGTCTAGGATTCATCCAGTGCTACAAACTGTGTCTGGCAATACACTGTAATTATTTCAGCATCCATTTCTGGACTAACTTCAAAGTACTTCTGAAACACTCAGAAGTACTTTGAAGTTAGTCCAGAAATGGATGCTGACTCACCAGGATCCCTCTTGCTTACCCATAGGGAGGTGATGCTACAATCAGGCAGATGGGTAGGTCTACCATGACACATTATAGCTTGAAGCCAAACACCAAGCCATAAAAAAAAAAAAAAGGTGAGTCTCTAGGCTTTACCAAGAAACAATGGTTTAAATATCTGAAGCAGGAAGACACCAGCCACAGGCAAGCTGGAACCTACCAGAGCCCTACCACTTGGAACTTACTAGGACTCTACCACTTGATTACTGTATGAATTCCTACTTAAGCCTTTACTTTACCAAGCCAAGGAAACCATTAAGATGAGAGTTAAAAGTTCAGTCAAGTTGTTAAAAACAAGAAGGTTCCATGAGAAAAATACAAAAAAAAAGGCATCTACTCACTAAAGATCTAAGAGGTAAAGAATTTACCCCCAAAGCAGGGGTAAAAGTTGAATCCTTACCAGTGTGACTTATTCCCTTTCTTAATATACAGGCTGCTTGTAAAATCTGTCCTTCTGAAGCTGGGTCGGATTTCATTTATTTTCTTAGTCATTTATAAAAAGGCCTTTTGTTCCAGGCCCATTAAGGATAAGGTACAATCTACTGGCCAAAGGAGAAGCTTTAAAGCATCTAATACCTACCCTAAAGTAGCTGCATCAGTTAGAGGGTATCGGCATCTCTGATTTGATATGAAATGATAATTCAACCAAGGAATAACAAAAGGTTAATGTGTGCTCAACAGTGTTAAGATACTTGGAATTAAAACAAAAAGTCATATTAAGCAGAAGAGAGACAATCTCCGTTACCTGGTCAGCCCAGCCCTCCGTCTTGCAGTTACTGTGATCAAATTCCTTCAGGGGCACTTTGGAGTGAACAAGGCCTATGTGGGTCTGGAGCTTGTGTTTAATGGCCTTGATGTCCTTTGAAGGGAAAGACAGAACAGGAATGTGTGTGCCCAAGGTCCGGTCAACTTCAATAAACACCACCAATAAATACTAGCCCATCCTGAACACCAATTAGCAGAAGGAAAATATCAAATTATGAGTTAACAAAAACAGGAGGGAGAAAAGTCTTACCTTGAGCCCAGTCCCAGAGATATCTAAGCAGTTTAGTTTTCTGAAAGAAAAGAGGTATCCAATTCCTGCATCTGTGATTTCAGGGTTACCTAGATGTTAAAAATGTAGGCAGTGTTCTGTTATAGCACAACTACTGCTAAAATGCCAACAATAAGCTCATAAAAAAGGTCAAACAATAATAAAATGAACTACTGAGTGAGTAAAGTTTTCAAAGTAAAGTAAATACAGAGATCTTATCCTTCCTATATGTAATATAAAGGAGACACCCAAAGGTTCTTTCTGGGGGAGGGAGGGTTGTTTCAGCAGAAAAGGCAATGAAGCAGGTAGCTATCTCAAACAACTAAATCTGGGATACACATAAACATTTTTAAATGATTCATCAGAACTTCAGCTGTTCATGGCCATTTTACCTCCAAATTAACAAAATTTTCCTTAAACATTTTTGCTTGTTAAGGGTTCACAAAGAAACTATTCCTACTCTTGCTAACTTGTGTCATTTTTCAGAACCCCTTCCTCCCATATTACCTTCTTATATCAGGGAGCACTGAGTCCTCAACGTCACGAGCACAGTGCCTGGCACACGGGAGATACTCAAAAACATTTGTTGAGCGAATACCCACTTACAGAGGGTCAACCAAGGCTCACAGAGGTCAAAGACTTGCCCAAGGCACACAGCTTACAAGTAAAAGTAGCAGAGCAAGGAGTATCCTCTGGCCTCAAACCCCTGCTCCTCCGATTCTTTGCCATCCTATCATATATTCAATTTAATGCTCAGTTAAATCATAAATGAGCTCTATTAACTTTCTACAACTAGGGTCAATATCTGGTTAATCATGAGTACATCACCCAATTGTGGATTCATCTAGATTTTCATAAAGCAAATACTGATTAAAAGAAAAAAAAAGGATCTCAGTGACTACTATGGATGGGCAACTCAAAGAAAGCAAAGATGAACCAAATGTCCTTTATATATGCATTGACATAGTAAAAGACCGCCCTTCTGCATAGTATGAATGAATTCAAGGGTTTCTCCTGCCCTAAAGAGGGAGCAGCATGCCAGCAAAGGTATCTAGGCAGGCATGAAGAGTCTATGGCTTTTGTCCTGCTCTGCCACTGACCTGTAGCACCAAAGAAGTTACTTCTCAATTTCACCACCACCCAAATGAAAAAAATGAAAAGGATTTCTACTGCCATTCTTCCAACACTAATAATCTATAATTTCTAATTAAAACTTACAAGACAAGTCTAATAATGTTAGATTTTCAAGGCCTCTTTTCATCACTCGAACTGGTGCCGTCATTTTCCGCACCCCGGCATCAGATAAACAATTATCCTTCAGGTGAAGCTGAGTTACACTACGGAAACAAAGTCCAGACATAAATTACTTAAAAAGTTTGAGAAAGCCTAGGTATGAGAACATGCTTTCATACATTTCATTTAAAAACAAAATATTCTCTACTCCTTTTCTTCACACATCAAGCATTTGATAGGTAAAACTCTTGGTGTTATTTCAGTTACTACATGAGGGGTTAATTAAGCAATCAAAGTGTCATGTAGTACTTATCTCAGGTGGCAGAGGGCACTAAAGGTATATGGCCAATGAAGTGAAGAGACTTCATTAAAAGGGAAAATATACCTGGTTTAACACAAAAGCTGCATTTCTGACAAATCCTGTGTGAAAATCAAAAAACACTGACAGGAAAGTCTGCTTAAGAACTCCTTTGAGAATTCTTTTTGCAAAGCAAACAATCCTCTAAATCTTGATTTTTAGATCAATCTATCCAGGTAACCTGAAATTTCACCATTAAAGCCCCACATAAGAAATTTAAATCTTTACTAACGTCAATCAAAAATACTTTTGTCCAGGGCAGTGTATAGGTATCAGTTTGAAACAGGCCACAGACAGCAAGTAGGAAGGTAGGACTCAAGTCTGTAATGTTACCCTTCTCTGGTTTATAACACCACAGAAGAATCCATCTGGCCCCCTTTCTGCTGGCCAGACTGAATGAATGCCATTTATGAATGGTTGAAGCTTACTATTTCTTTAAATTATGCTTCTTTGAGAAGGATGTCTTAAATAGCTCACTTTAAAATTTATAGTTCACTGATAGTTAAAATAAAAAATGGTAATTGTAGAAAACTAGACAACTTCTCATCTCTTAACTTGAATAAACCAGACTGGATAAAAGCTTTTTTCCAATCTAGAAAGCTGTGAGTATTATGTGTTGAAATAAAGGTTATTTAGGAAAAAAACCAACTGACTTATTTTCCTAAGAGTTGCCCATTCTATATTTCTTACACCAAGTAAATGAAGATTGAAAATATTTTAGAAAAATGAAATTAACAAACACAGGACTGGGACGTAATCAGCATTATTCAAGATGATCCTGTTAGATCACTCTGTAAAAAAGATAACACAATAATCCATCTGCAGGTGGTGGCAGGCCAATACCTAGACAGGGCCTCATTGGTGAGATGTTCTAGAAGTTCATGCTCATCTCCAAGCTTGCAACAGGAAAGATCCAGGCAGGTCAGCTCCCGGAAAGACTTAATCTCCTCAAGTTTTTCTGAAATTACCAGGTATCTGTGGGTGTGGAAAGCAATTAACAGCTTTTCTTTTCCTTCTTTTAAAAACATTACCTGTTGTGGCTTTATGCCACAGTCAATATTCCATCAGGAAAGGTAGTATGCAACAAACAGATTTCATGGCTTATTACATAGGCAGATTGAATTTTTTAATTAGTGAATGCCCTGAAAGTCTTTTAATATGAGAGAATAATAAAAACCTCAAATAAATAACAATGTATGAGGGAAAGCAAATAAAATACAAACAAAATAACATCTGCTTTGTTAGAAGGCATACAGACCTAAATGTCAGTGTTCGGGTCTCTTACTGCATAATTTTCAAATGTTAGGATCCTCAAAATGATAAGCATTCTTTTAAGCTTGCTTTTTATCTAACGCTTATTAGCTAGAGGTTTGAAAACTGGGTTAAGAACTCTGGCCCCACATCCCCAAGAATGTACGTGAGACATTTGGTATATCATATTTTATCCTTCCTATTTGAACAGCCTACCATCCCACTGTGCCGGTTACCCTGCTCACTTTACCCAATAGTAAGTGCAGCATGTCTACTACAATGACCCACACTGATCTGCATGGTGATTAAGACAAACCTGTGAGCAGAACAACCTAATTATACTGGAGCATGTTGCCAAGTGGTTATCAAGGAGCATCAGGGAGGTTTCTGGAGATGAAAAGGAGATCAAAAAGGCATTCCACAGCCCAGGCTGGCCTCCACCCTGTTTTCTATTTATTCATCTATTTCACATGACATCAGTTAGAAAAACACAAAAGCTACAAAAGATGTGACAAGAAACAAAGAGCAGAGGATCCTAAGTGAACAGGGAATGTAAAGAGTGGCAAGAGCATGTCTTTCTCATCCACTGTCCTCATGGATGTCTAGAAGTTTCCACAGCAATATTGTATTCAAGGATCAGTGGGATTATACTTAAAAGTGTTCACCTCTCTTCTGCCAGCAGAATCCTAATTACCAAAAACAGAAAGGTGTAATCTTAGAGTATGAGCATGCCAGCTCTTTTTTCTTCCTATTTCCAATCCAAATAAGATGCACTAAAGCTCATCACTGGCCTGACTGCTAGGTACAGATGGCCTGGGGCACTGATACCCCTGGAAGCTGTCTGGTGACTGAGCTCAGCTGGGTATACAAATGAGCCCTATTTACTCAGACGTATTTTAATTGCACTATAAATAAAGCTGCTGTTTTCCATCTCCCAATCACAGAGTTGAAGTGGGTTAATAGGGATTTGGGGGATTACTGGCAATCAGAGAAAAGAAAACACACATCCTTTGATCAATTAACCAAAGATTTTTAGTAATTCTCAAACAAGGGTTATCTGTGAAGGACACAACAATGTATAATGTAATTAACAAACACTACAAAAATCAAGGCTGAAAACCAGCATGCAAAGTCACAGATGCTAGTAGATGCTTATCTAGAACATAAAATAAAACTCTGGTCTTGCTAGCAACTAGTCTTCCAAGTTGCCCCTTAAAGGATAGTGTAGTAAAGAAGCAACAGAGAAAGAGCAGATATATTTTAGTGTCAGACAGACTGGTGCCTGAATGCTAACAGTCCCATTATTTGTGAGACTGTGAGACTCTCTGAGGCTCAACTTCTGTAGCTATAAAATAAGGCTGATAATTTTTCAGGATTAAGAAATTTAGAAACATTTTTTCCATATACGCATGGCATCTCATGGACCCTCTCTAAATGGTAGCTATTATAATTACTTCAATTACAGGGTGATATTTTAAGGAAAACATACTTGCCTCTCTGCAGGCCCCAGAGTGATTAAACATCACTGGGGTTTCAACACAGGGAGGAAACAGTTTTGTAGGAGTGGAATTCAACTGCAAAGACACTGACTTCTTCTGGCAGACAGTTTTGTGACCCAAACCCAAAACAGCAAGAGTCTGCACCTGCTCAATTCTTATTTTCAATTAGTTTTTTTGTGCTGGTAAAACCTTTGCTACTGCTGCAGCTTCAACTCTGAGCTACAGAAACAAACCCAAATCTGTCTTCCTCCAGCTTTCTTTGGGGATTGAAAAGGAGAGGGAAGTTTTTAATCACAGTTGGAAATCTTAGGCTTGTATCTAAGAAAGACTGCAATGTGGAATTATTATGTAAACCAAAAGATTTCTTATACTTCCCTTACATGGTTTCTTATATTTTTCTGACTATAAAATACATGTTCCTTGAAGAAAAATTAGTAAGAAAAATTATACAGAAAATTAAAACCTGATCCCAAGCTCACCATTTGGATTACATTTCAGTGGGCTTGTTGTTTTTTTCCCATATATACAATATATATATAAAAACACTGTTTTTAAATAAAATTGAGATCATACAGTATATGTAATTTTAGTTTTCTCATTTATTATACAATGGCTATTGCCCATTTTAAATGACCTTTGAATACTATCTAAATCATATTTTTTACTATATGAAATTTCCTATTATTTTGTCAATCTGTTTTTACATTTTCATTACTATAAACAATACTATAATGAACACCATTTTGTAAAATATTTGTTCCCATATCGAATCATCAAATTAAAAATCAGAAAAGTTTCTTAAATAGAACTAATGGATCAAACAAATAGTATGGATTTTTTTTTTTTTTAGTATGGATATTTTAAGACTCTTGATACATAATTCCTAACTGCTTTTCAAAAGTGCTATGCTAATTATATCCTCACTGAATGCGAACTAGTGCTGTTCTCATTCAATGGATGAAATATTTGACCAATGAAATAATATGCAGAAATCACAAGTGGATAAAAAGTGCTGTTGATATGATACTTAAGCTAGAATGATAGATGGGGAAAACAACAACCCATTAACAAAGTATGTCTGAAAATGATTACCATGAATGAATTTTTTATTATTGGTTTTACATGTTCCCAAATAGTACGTTGCCTTTGTAATTTTAAAACAAATATGAACCATAATTCTGCCTGTCATTATTCTAATCTTTCCATAATGAACAAAAATAACTTGGAATAAAAGTGGACTAAGATGTGTTTTTTAAATGTAAGAGCTACAATGCAAAATTACTTAATTTTTTCATTTAGGCAAGATAATTCTTTTTTTCCTTTTATGCCGGTAGCAACCCAGATCTACTAAGATCAGCATAGAAACAGCATTCAAAAGGGTGCCTGCTCAGTTCACAAGTTGATGGTTCTATTCTTGAGCAATGTGTTCATGTTTTATTTTTAAAGTACAGTATTTGGCCTGGGGTGAGATCATTATTCTATGAACTGATTAAATAAAGACTGCTTCTTTATCTTTTTTAAAGCATATGCACTTAACTAATTAATGCTTTCTGATATGACTTCTTTTTTCATTATATTGTTTAGATTTCGTTGGATGGCAATATTAATTGTACATCTTAACAGCAAACTGCCGTTCACATTTTTTTAATCATAAAAGAGTTCATATAGGGCCCTCCCTGGTGGCACAGCAGGTTAAAGCACTGCACTAAGAGACTAAAAAGCCACTTCAACATGAGTTCGATCCCCGCCTGCCTTGGAGGTGACCACATGGTGTGGCAGACCTCTCCTGACCCGCCTGCTGCTCCCCTCAGCAGTGTACTTCATCCGATCTGCCTGTTCTGCTCCCAGCTCTGTCTCTGGTGAAGCCTCTCACCATTCCTGCACCTCTGGTCTGTACCCCAGTTCTGTATGAACAAATAAACAAATCTTTGAAAAAAAAGAGTTCATAGAAGTATTGAGTAAATGATTTTCAAAACACGTGAAAAGGATACCTTATAGTGAAAGTATTGTCATCTGAAGAACAAAGGGGAGAGATATATGTATGTACAAGATAGCTCTGGACTGTTCATAAAAGAAACTGTAAACAGTAACTTAAGAGAAGAAATAGGAGGTGGCGTAAGAGGGTGGTTTATATTTCACTTTATAACATTTTGTGTTTGCATCATGGCAGAACTAAAAAACCTTAAATCAGTCAAAGTACATGAGCAAGGTTAAGGCATGAGAAAATTCACTTTGTTCGAAAAAGAGACCAGTGACAGGACTTTGAGAATTTCCAAACTTCAGGATACTCAAAATCTTAAGGTTACTTGCTCTTAAGCTTGTTTTTATTTAATGCTCAATACCTAGTGGTCTGAAAATTAGAACAGGACCAGGAACTCTAGCTACTAATTTTCATAATTGTCATGAATACACCAAGAGGTAACTGGCAAATCACACTTGATTTTTATTTTTTTTTCTTACCAGAAAAAGTAGGTAGAAAAGTATATTTTACCTAATGAAGGAGCTGTGAGAATTAACTAGTTCTTGTAAAGTGTTTAAAAAAAAAAAATCTAAGTGTTGTCTGGGAGGGAAGAGACTAATATTTCTCAAAATGTCCTACCACTTTGTGCTGTAAAGTTTTAATTGAAGTGCTATTTGATGGGGCAGTGCCAAGCCCACTAAACCCCAAGTTTGACAGAATTAATGAACCCAATAAAATACTCAATATCCTAATCAGAACACCCACCTGTTTCGCAAGCACAGAGAGCAAAGCACCAGACTTCCATAGGCCTCAGTGAATTTCTGTAAAGCCCTCAGCCCTGCACCTGGCTCTGTGAATTTCTGTCTGGCTTCAGCAGCAGAGAACAGCTTTTCAGCAATCTGCTCAGGAAAGCCAATAAGGGAATCAATGTGATCAACATTGTCAGAGATGAAGCCCAGCACGAGGCTGAAGAGGGATTTGGCAGAGTACCGAAGATTCCCCTCTCGGGTGTATGTGAAGATGAAATGATCAGTCTTCTCTTTCTGTGCAGTATCATCTTCCCTGTTCATGCAAAGCTCGACAGAAAAGCCTTTGGGAAACAGTCTGAAAGGCCTTGGCTTCTGCAGGCTACTCCTGACACCATCCAAGGCCAGATTGACCATGTGCAACTGCCCATTTTCTCGCACGTAGATGGGTCCTGGGTCTAGGTGATTTTCAGAGTTGAGGTAGTAAGACATTGCCTTGGTTGCAACTGTAAAAACAAGCCACAAGGAAGCAAATGGAATTAAATGCCATTTGTAACATACAACTTCATCTTGCTGTGCCCAGAGCTTTGTCTACCAGGCAGACCATGGCTATGGATGGCTGGTTGGGGAATATACAACTTATCAGCTGCCTGTGAACCCTAGCACTGGAGGATGTCCTGTCTTATACTTTCCTTTCTTTTCCATCTGGTGAGTTTCTACTATTCATCTTTCAAAAGCTAGCTCAAATTTCATTTCTAAATTTCATGCTCAGGAAGTTACCTGGTAAGTGGATATAGAGTCATTTACAAAGTAAGTCATGGCAGGACATAAACAAAGCAATTGGAAATCACCTAAACATCCAGTGACAAAAATGTTATTAATAAATTATAATAGACCCATATGATAGAATGCTATGCAATCATCAAAATATAGACTTTTTACTGATTTACAAGTTACAAGCAATATTGAATTACTATTTGTTTTTAAAAACATGTTTACACACAAAACAAAGACTGGAAATTAACAAACTCTCTTGCTACCTTGGTATCTTTCACTGGCTTCTTTGTTGCATTTGACTCATTATTTTGGGCTCCTTCAGAGGAAAATGAATGTTTAATTCATCCAGACTCCCTAACATAACTGGCATTAATACTGGCATAGCCTCATTTTATTTTACTGCATTGTTTTTTCCGGGTATTGAATTTTATAAAAAACAAATTTAAAATATGTGGCAACCCTGGGTCAAGCAAGTCTTTTGTACCATTTTCAAACAGAATGTGCTAACACCATATCTCTGTCACATTTAACTAATGTATGTACATTGATTTTAGACAGAATGCTATTGCACACTTAATGATACCAGAGTAAATGTAACCTGTACATGCACTGGGAAAGCAAAAATTTGTGCCTCACTTTATTACAATATTCACTTTATTGCTATGGTCTGGAAGGTAAGCCAGCACTATTTCTGAGGCATGCCTTATGGTCCAGGAGCAGATTATTTGTAGGACTTAAAGTTTACAAGCAACAGAGGTTTTTGGATCTACAAATAAAAATCTCTATCACACTAGTCAAATAAAAGCTATTAACACATAGAAATATAGTACTTATTAGGGCTCTAATAGGGAATTTTGAGGTAAAGCAAAATATCAAAAACAGCTGGGTATTTACGCAATCATGTGGGTGACATTTTGTCTCTACCCACTAACTGGAATATTTGTTTTCATAAGGTACTGTGTGATTTCAAAATACATGAAGAAGTTCTATGTTAAATGAAAGTATTTGATGAACGTTTCTACAGTTTAAAGGGAGAAGTAAAACTTAATGTCAGATAGGTTAAAAAAAATCTCTGAAGACTGACTTTTAGAATGAAACCACCCAGCTCTTCTGCATCAATGCACAGTTGGGTGTAGCTCTGATGCCATTTAAAAGTGTCAGCAAACAATCAAGTCAGTGATCAAAAATGCTGAGTCCCTAGAGATCAAACAGTGATCGTGTTTGTGGGCACCAGCACTATCCATGTTTCTCTGGAGGATAATTATGTGTATAAAAACACATCAGAAAAGAGGGCCTTGCCTTCCCGGAGTGCCTCACCCTTTCTGCTTCATATCCTTGTAACCTATTCTCTGTCCAAGTCATTTCATTCTATAAGTTAGCTGTCTCTCCTGTCCCACTGCTCTTTGGCTAGATCATCATAAACACTCAGCTTAGCCCCATGCCACCCTAGCCCCTGTACTGTGCATGCCCATACACCAGTGCCCATACACCAGTGTACCTTTCTATATAGTACTTGGATAGCGTACTCTGTTCACTTGTTCCAGAGCAATGAGCTCTTTGAATACAAGACATTTACTTGACTCATCTCTCTTTCCCAGGCCCAATATAGCACTGGGTACTGAGTAAGTCCTCAACAGGTATTTGCTGATCTAAATGAGAGAAAGGGTCAGATCTCAAAGAGACAGAGTTAGTGCTTTGAGCTGCAGGGCCTGCTGAAACTGTTGCTAGGAGTCAGTGCCTCTTCCAGGCAACAGCTGCAGGATCCTCCCCCACTTGCCAGACCCTTCTGCAGGTGGCAGAAGCAAATCAGTCTGAGTCTATAGTTACTGGTACTACCAGGAAAAAACAAATGTACAAACCTGATAAAATTTCCTATCACAGTGCCATCTCTCCTGCCCCATACTCCTGCCAGTGCCAATGCTTGCTGCTAAGTAGATGTCTCACTTATTTTCTAAATTCTTCTTCCAGTAAGGGTAAGCATACAGTCCCCTTAACTTCAGTCAAACAGGCCTCCTTTGGTTTTTAATCCTGTGACTGGATATTCTGAGCCTTGGTCTACCTACAAATCACAAAACCTGGCTCTAAAAAGGAGTGATTTTAATAGTAGAAAGGCAAAGTCTATGAAAAAAACCGTAACAGGTCAGTATACTATAAACTTTAAGATAGTGAAACAGGGTCTGCTCAGCCTATATTACCCCTAACTCTCACTCCCCAAAATGCCTTCTGCATACTTTGGAGTAAAATTGGGCAAATGGATGAATAGATGACGACTTTGGGAGAAAATGAGAAAAGTCTGATTCTGTCCAGCAGAGGGCACAAGCAGCTGTAAGGATGCCAACCCAGGCTGCCCAAAATCCTGACAGCTTTTGTGTCCAAGGAACATTTTCAAAAAAGCCATAGTCTGGGTATATTTTACCTTCAAATTATTCATCAAATTCCAGTTCTCTTTCTAAACAGGAAAAAAATCTGTATTTTCTGTAAGAGTAAGCCCACACATTTTGTTCAGAAGCCCAAGGCCTCTCTGTTCTTCTATTATGGTCCTTGAGGAACTGACCTTGGTTTGGGAATCACAGTGACCTATGAGTTCTAATAATAAAATAATGTATTCCAAAAAGGAGTATCCTGAGAGTTTGTGATATACTATAAAATGATTTAATAATTACTGTTTAAACCTTTCAAGGTGAAGAAATACAAACAGGAGAATTTCCAAAGCTTCTGTAGTTGGCTGTGCTTGTGCCTGCTGTTATGCAGAAAGGTCTAATATAAATGGGACCCCGCCCCCAGGAGACAGGGCATGTGCCATATACCAAGGCAAAACCCCACACAAACTGGTTAATTAGTTCCTATAAGAGTAACAATGTCCAGTGTAGGTCTGCATCAGATAAATATATCAACAGAGTAACAGGGACATTTGATACTTACTCCCAGGCCTATGAGAAAGGCAGTCTTGCAACCCATACAATATCATAGAAAAGCAAACTATACAATATCACAGAAAAGCATTACAACAGTTTATATTCTATTGGGTTACCAAAAATGAGCTAGTTACCATGAAGCATGTCATTCCATCAAGCAAATAAAATAGAACTGTGCTACACTAAAAACTCAATTCTCTATAGCCTTTTGAATAAAAGGCAAGAAAAAATGATCAATAACAAAATATGACAGCCTTTTTAGAGCTTGGAGCCACTTTAAGCAAAAAGCATGACTTCGACTGAGAGACAGGTAGGCAACAGGATAAAAACTGAGTTGAATTTATGGCTATCTAATTTTAAAGACAAAGAGAACACCTAACTTTCATAGGTAAAGTTAACAATCCCCTAACATAACACATCTCAGTGATCATAGTGGATGTGAGCGCTACCATCCATTAAGCACCAGCCAGCTGCGAAGCCCAGAGCAAGGTACATGCTAAAATGATCTCATGTGATATTCAACAATCCTATGAGGTCTCGACTGCCATCTAACAGAAGAGGCTCAGACAGTAAAGGAACTTTGAGAAGAAACAGCTAGTAAGTGGCAAAGCCGAAAACAATCTCAAGACTGTATTACTACAAAGCACAAACTCTTTACATGATGCTGCCTCAAGAATAAAAATATGACATCAGTTTCAAGGATTAAAAAAAAAAAACTTAAAAAATTAATCTCACCCACCTGTTTGATCCCTCTGGAATTCTCTGGCTCAAGTTAGGGGGTGGGCAGGGAGGAGAAAAAAAAGGGGGCCAGGGTTAGTGGGAACAGAGCCAGACAGGGCTTGAGGCCTGCCATCTTTACTAAGCCAGTGCAGAAATTACCCACACACACCAGAAAAACATCTGTCAATCTGAGGCCTTCGATCCAAGGATGATGCAGCCACTCTTAGTTTATTTCAAAATACAGTAATCTTGAGAAAATTTCTAAGCTAAAAACCCAAACAAAAATTAGTTCCAAACCACCAACTTAGGATTTACCATCTCTGTTCCATGTCAATACCATTAGTTATCAGTTTTTAACTCCTCTCCTTATTCTTTTTCCTTATAACTCACACTCTCCTACCTGCTTCTTACCCATTACCTTTTCCTTTCCCAAGCTCCAGGGGTTCACACCATACCCAGCTTCCTAGTTCCCTCCAAGAACAAGCCAATTTCTCCTACACTGTGATACTCAAGCCTGTTTCCACCTTCTTTCCAACTCTCCAGTTTCTCACACACAAAAAATCCAATCTCCACACCCAAAACCCTAGCCCCACCTCCCTTCACCCACTCCCAGCTCCTCTGGCCCCACCTCTCAAACCTCTTGTCCTTCCAATTTTTCCACGTCTGTTTGTGAAATACGGTTCTGTCTCCCCCAGACCCAATCCCACCTCCACCTGCCTTCCCCCAACAATTCCCCCACCACCATCAAACGGCCAGGCACTCCCCTCTGTCCTTCACCGTGTGTTCTTCCCTTCCTCCTCTCTGGGATTCCCTTTCTTAGACCCCAATAGCCGTCTCTTTCCTAACCTTCTGGCCCAGCATTCAAAATTCCCTTCCTTCAAGCTTCCCTACCGCCAACTTCACTGCACATAGCCTCAACTTCTTTCTCCCCTACCCAAGACCGCACCCCTTCTCCTATTCTAGTCCTAGAACCTTTCCTCTTTGCACACCTCAAACCCCGGTCCCTCCCCCTCTCTCCCCACCCCCTACTGCAATTCTCCATTCCTCTTTCAATTCCCACGCATGCCCCTCCTCGAGACCACGCAAGTTAATCCTGCTCCCTTCTCCCACCCCCAAGTCCCACAGCCCCCCACACCGTACCCCAGCCCACCTTTACACCCATCTCCCACACCCCTCTATCCGCATCCTCACGCCTCCCATCAACCACACCCAGTGCCTCCAGTCTTCCCCTCCCCCACTCCGCCCCTCACGCAGCCCCCGGGCTCAGCGAGGGGCTCGGGGAGCCGCCGGCCCGCGGCCGCCACCTACCTGTACCCCAGCCCCGGGCAGCAAGTGGCAGCTCCTCGGTGGCGGCTCCCTCCTCCCGCGGCGCGGCAGAGGGAGGGAAGCGGCACGGCGTCCCGGGCACAAAGCTAGGGAGGGTGGGACAGAGCGTGGATGGGAGGAGAGGGAGGGGGCAGGGGGCGACCCGGCGCCGAGAGACCGCGGGGCTGACGGGGGCGGGGGCGAAGGCTGGGCTGGGAGACGCGCGTGCGCGGGACCCGGCATGAGGGGCGGGGCCTGGCTTGGAGGCGGGCTCGGCCCGGGGCAAGCGACCTGAGGGCGGAGGGCTCGGATCTCGGAGGGCGGGGCTTGCGCGTGCGTGCTTGCGCCTGGGTGGGTCTCCTAGGTCCTGCGGGGTCGTGGGTCCCTGGGCAGGACCGTGGGCGCGAGCTCAGGCACTTCCCTGGGGGAAGACCTCGGGCGGCGCTGTGCAGCTCCGCCCGCAAAGTAATGAAGAGCCCCTGAGGGGATCTGGGGCATCAGAAGGGCAGGGTGGAGCTAAGAGCCGGGGAACTCTGGGGGAGTCGGGGGAGGGGGCGGGACTGAGGGGCGAGCCGCGTGGCGCGGACCAAGGCGGGGCGGGGCCCGTCGGCTGGGTGGAGAGAGCGTGAGCCGTGGAGAAGTGAGCGCGTTCGGGAATGCGGTGGCGGCCGTGTGGGTGAGGGGCGGGGCGAGGGCTGGGGATGGGGGAGCCGGGAGTAGAGACGATCGCCGTCTGGGAACTCGGTGAAGGGCTCGGGG
>NW_004567109.1:29909939-29933443 GCF_000260355.1 Condylura cristata | reverse complement strand
TTTGACTAGCCCCGCCCAGTGAAAACAGTTGAAAGCCGAAATTAATGGAACCTGTCAATTACAAAGTAACTCAGTTACGAATTGTATTTAATGTGGCCTCATTTAAACATTTTATATAATTTGGGGCGAGGCCTCCAGAAGTCTCTGAATTAAAATGGCCTGGACTGAGGAAAAGATGGGAGGTGGAGGTGAGAAGGGGTGTCAGGGCTGATTTGCCTTTCTAGAGATGCCAAGGTATAGAAGACAGCATTGACTGAACGCTGACTCACACAAAAGTTCCCAAAGGATGCGGTGAGGGCAGAGGATTTGAGGAATCCGTTGTGGAAGTACCAAAATGCAGGGGGGGGGGGGGTCGGGTTGGGGGGTGCTGAGCCTGGGAAGGAGGAAGTGAATTGAGGACTTGACAGGAACAGGTTTCTGAGGAAGGACCAGAAAGGGACCTGAGGCTTAGGGAGATGTCTAGTCAGGGGTCTTTCAAAAAAAACAAAGGCTGGCCCACCTCACGGTGGCAAAACGCATGGGGTTAAAGCAGGGCAATAGGAAGCCAGCAGCAGCCACTTCTGCACCAGTTCTATCCCGGGCCAGCTTGGCACATCAGACCTGTCCTGACCAGCCCACTGCTCCCCTCAGCAGTGTATTTTAATCGATCTGCCTGTTCTTCTCCCCACTCTGTCTCTAGTGAAGCCTCTCACCACCCCTGCACCTCTGGTCTGTACCCCAGTTCTGTGTGCAAAAATAAATAAATCTTTTTTAAAAAATGAAAAAGGCTGGCACACCAGAGTATTCATTTTTGATAACTGACGTCCTGAGGAGATAGTGAATTATATGCAAAAGAGTGGGGTGCAAACCTGCACTTTGGAGTTGTGGAAACAACATGCTGAGTAATTCCATTTGGGGGGGTAAGCAGGGAGGGGATTGGTTGCCTCTGCTCTTTAACCATAGCCAAAGAATCTTAAGAAGGATCCAACTTTAACCATTTCTTCTTACACAATTTTTTTCAACACAGGAAACAGGTGATAATGAAATTAGTTTTGTGTTAAAGTATGTTTACTTCCTCAGACAACTTAGATGATAAAAATGTGAAGAACTGAACATTTGGAGTATATGTTGTTCCTTATTTTACATCAGTGGTAGATACAGTTCCCTAAAATATAACTCATTTTTAAAGTAAGTTCACTAAGTCTACAACCCACACATTTCCACCCCCAAATAAATCATCAGAGCATTTTGCCACTTCTGCATTACTCTATATTTAGGGCCAGATAATTACTTGTACATGTCCTGTGATGATGGGCTGACCTGTGACAGCCCCACCTCTCCAAACACTGTCTGTTATTCTCTGTGTGGCTAAGTACCTCCTGTCCAGTTGAAAACCAGTGGACAAGAGGCTGAAGCCATAAAGCTTATTGTCTTTAACCTGGCTTACCAGAGCCTTCATTATCAGTTCCCATGCTACTTTTTGCAGAATTTGAGTCTGTTTAAAAGTAATCCTTTCTTTAGCTTCCTCACTACTCTGTCACATAGTCTTGGATACTTTCAGAGGTAGAAAAGATTTAGATTGCTAGGTCTTGTGTTTATGATGTCTTCCTTAAGATTTATATGTGGAGTCTACTAGCTCTTCCTCTTCTAACATTGTAAAAGAAAAATTCTAATCCTTCCATTCTATGGAAATATTTCCATTTCTAAATCCATGGGCACAGGATTGTGAATTTCATATTTGTGTCACAAATCATTTGATTTAAAAAATATTTTTAAATGAGATGCTAAAAATTGTCAGATTTCTCTCAATTGTCTCAAAATAATTTACCTGTTATACTCTCAACTTCCTCCATGTAACAGTTGATATGTGATCATGATCTCTCCTTGCTTGTGAACAATAGTCAAGCCTGATTAAAATATGCTACCCAGAACTACCCAGAACTGAGCAAGTATTCTGAATGTGGCTCACACTATTAGCACATAACATTGTGTTATGCTTGTCTATCTTCCTTGTCTCTGAGCTTCAAGGCAAAACCAAGTCTTAATCACCACCTTTGTTACAGGTTGTAGTCATCTTTTATTATTAGCACTGTACCTGCCCTTTCCTGGTTTTCAAAAATTTTGATGAAATGTAGCTCCTCAAACTCTCTGAGATCTTTATAATACTTTATAATTAACCAAATATGTACATTTTACACTATCTAGATCAAGCATTGGCAAATTATCTGTAAAGGACCAAATAATTATTTTAGGCTTCGTGAGAGCTACTCAAATCTCTATAGCACGAAACTAGCCAAAGACAACATATAAATAAATGCATGACCATTTACAATAAAAATATTCATGGATATTGAAGTGTGAATTTCATATTTGTGTTACAAATTCTCTCAATTTTTTAAAAGATTTATTTTATTTATGCATACAGAACTAGGGCACAGGCCAGAGGTGCAGAGACAGTGAGAGGATTCACCAGAGACAGAGTAGGAAGCTGAACAGGCAGATTGATGAAGTAACACTGCTGAGGAGAGCAGCAGGTGGGTCAGGAGAGGTCTGCTGCACCTTGTGGGTCACCTTTCTAGCCAGCTAGGGATCGAACTTGTGTTGAAGTGGCTGCTGCTAGCTTCATATCGCTGCCCTTTAACCTGTTGTGCCACCAGAGAGGGCCCAAATTTTATAACATAAAATCTGTTTATGTTATTTTATAACATAAAAAGCAGTCACAGCTTATGGGGCGTATAGAAATAAGAGGCAAGCTGGATTCAGTGCACAAGCTCTAATTTGCCCACTTACTAATGTAACTCAATCTTTATGTGATTGATTTTTAAAGTGTAAGTATAGACTGCACAAGATATTGTTATTCCTTATTAAATACCTTGCTCACTGCACCCTGTGTTTCTTAGTTTGCTCAGCTCTTTTAGTGTGCTCATTCTCTCACTATCTAGCTTTGTGTTGATTGCAAAATAGTAAGTATACTTTCCCTGTATAATTTACAAAAATGTTGAATAAGGATAAGAGTCCTTATATACTTCATTTTTTTCTGTTAGTGATCATTCTTTGAGTATAGCTATTAAAAATTATAAATGTCTACCTAAAATGCTTCCTGTTGGCCAGCCCACATTTCTGTCTTTAGTCCATGGGGTAGCTATGAAGTTCTGTTGAAATATACTTGGGAGGAGCATAATGAATTCTCAAGTGCTAGTAATGTTCTGTTTCTTTACTTGGGCAGTGATTATCTGGTTGATGGTTACCAGGATCTGGTTATTTTATGAAAACTTATTCATCTATAGACTTATAATTTGTGTTGATCGTTGTATGTCACATGGTTCAGTGACAAAAATGAAAAGGGGGAGAACTCTTGCACAAAACAAAAAAACCCATAAATAGTGTCAAAAGCAAAAATTAAACCACACTGTGGGAGAAGATATTTGAAACACATGCAAAAAGAATTTATATTCAGAATATTTTATTTTAAAAGTTCCTACCAGTCAGAAAGAAAAGGGGGAAAAATATGGCCAATAGAAAAATGGGCAAAGGATGAGAAAACCTGTTTGATATGTAAACATAAAATGGTATTCAACTAACTAGTAATTATAAAAATACAAATTGGAAAGTTATTGAAATACTATTTCATATCAATCAAATTGAAGTCAAAATATCTAATACCAGTTGATGAGCTTATGAGGAAACAGAAAACCTCATATATTGCTGATGGTAATTTAAACTATTATAATTTAGATTTATCAATTATTGAGAGGAAGATAGGCAAATTCTGAGACTCTATAGTTTTATAAAGGAAAAGATTATTTTGTCATAAAGATTTCCCCCCACAAGTACATAAAGTATATCTACAAAGATGTGCATGGCAATTTTGTTCATAGTAGTAAAAAATTGGAAACAGACCTAAATGCCCATTATTAAAGGGATGGAGAAATAACAGCTGTTAAAATGAATAAAAATTGACATATATATTAACATGATAAAATCTTGAAAACATAATATTGAATGAAAAAAATCTAGTAACAAGGATTTAGACATCGCAAAACCATCCAAGTTTTAAAAGAACAGTACATATTTTTAATATCTACACATGGCCAGAATTGAGTGATATAGTTAGGAGGCACACTCATCTAATAGCTATTCTGTTACCTCTGAACAAAGGAAGAAATGGGGCTAGTGAGCTTAACAAACATCTCGAAAAAAATCTTTTGAAGTAGACAGGCAAAACTTTTACATTTATTAATTCTGGACACATTTAATATGTTCTCCAAACTTTTGTTGTCTGTTTGAAATAGTCTTCTTAAAAGTTTTTTAAATTAGGCTGAGCCAGGAGTGTGAAGGATATAAGACTTCCTCCCTTTTCTAAACACTTTTCATTGTAAGTACAGCTTTCTCAGTCACTCTGCATCTATATAGTGGTTTATGCCCGTCACCACCACCGGATCAAGGAGGGTGAGAGCTGATAGAATCTTTTCTTACTTTCTTTTTGTCTTACCTGGCATTGCTCTTAGTAAAACTTAACACTATCTTTTCAGGACACTTATTAAAAGTAAGACATTATAACTACAACAAAAATGTCTTTAAGCCCATGACCTAATAGTTTTATTGATTAAAAATTCAAAAATGAAAGGTTACTTCACTTGTATTTGACAAGTCTTAAAAGTAGTATCTTTTAAAGTATAATAACATTGTTTGCTGCTTCAATTGATAAGTATATTGTTAGACAGTCACAAAACATCTGCTTTCACACGACAGATTTTTGTGTTTTAAAAAATGAACTATAATTTCTAAAAATTTTACACATTAGCTTGTTAACTGTTTCCATATAATTATTGAAGGCTTTCATTTTAGAAGTCAAAAAATTATGTCAGCTAGAGTATTCTTTCTTTCTTAAAGTTTTAATATTAGGTCACTAAACCCCTGACTAGTAAGTACTATGAAACATAGCTTATTCTTTTGTGCAATAAAGCAGAGAAAATAATTAGATTTTACAGGTAGTCCCTGGGAGAGAGCAGGAGTTTACTTAAGTAAATAAACATGTTAGAGTCTCTACCACTTGCTAATAGCTTGGTTGTTAGGCAGTGTGCTAGGCAACAGGCTTTCTTTTTCTTTTCTCAGAGTTTAGAGAAGTAGTTCATGTTGTTACTGATTTGTTGTTGTTTTGTTTGCAGGTTAAGTGCCTAAAGATGAGAAACACAGATCTCTGTTTGAGCTCAGAAGGAACTGAGGTGATTTTAGCTACATCAAGTGATGAAAAACATCCACCTGAAAATATGATTGATGGGTAAGAGCTATTCTTTCTTTCTTAAAGTTTTAATGTTAGCCCTGAGTCTAAGGGACTGTGAGTTTCACAACTAGCACTATGAAACTTAGCTTAATAAAAGTTTAGTGAACTAGATTACTTGACAGTATACACCTTTGGTATCATTCCTGTAGCTAATTCAGTATACATCTAGATTTTTGATCATTTTCTTTATAATTCTTAAACTGACCTATATTTAAAAAGTGGTTTAACAAAGCAAAGCCTCAGTTACCTCACTTTGTGGTGGTACACACTTTGTAATATCTGGTTATGGTTGTAGTCCAAACTTTTCTTGGAAAATAGGTATGTAAACATTGTAACTTCCTTACTATCCTAAGTAAGACCTTTGCTGATCTCTGCTTCACTTTCTTTTATCTGCCTTCATCTCTTGGTTCCCAGCTTCTTGATGTCTTTCCAATATTTACTCTTCAGTATGCTACAGCTTTTTCTGGGTACAGGTAAATATCATTCTCAGGCTTTTAAATTCCAGTAAAAAGTATTCAATGTGAGGATACCTTTTTAAAATAGTCCTGGCTATGTTATCGCTCTTTTTTTTCTCCTAATAAACCTTTTTTAAATATTTATTTATTTATACTTGCAAGAACTGGGGTACAGACCAGAGGTGTGGGGGTGAGAACATTCACCAAAGACAGAGTAGGGAACAGAATCAGCAGATTGATGGAAGTAAACTGCTGATGGGAGCAGCAGGCAGGACAGGAGAGGTCTGCAGTACCATGTGGATTACTTCCCTGGGGATCAAACTTGTGCTGCAGTAGCTGCATATGCTACATAGTGCTGTGCTTTAACCCCTTGCACCACAGGGAGGGCCTGTTATCACTCTCTTTAGTCGTCTTTCTTGGTATCTGTACAATGACCAGAGTTTGACTTACAGAACTATATAACTTTAGAGGTTGAAAGACTTTTGAGTTCATCTTATTGCAGCTTTTCATTTTAGACTTGTGGAAAGAAAAGTCTAAAAAGGTCAAGTATTAGCTTTAACTACTGAAGGCAAAGCCAAGTGTAATACAAATTTTGTGGTTCTTTGTGTTCAAGTTTAAGCACCTCCACAACTAGTTTTAAAATATTGAATCACCCCCAAAAGAAATCTTGCTCTCCTTCAAGTCACCCTGTGTTTTCCCTTCCCCACAAGCCTATTTAAGCACTAATCTACTTTCTTTCAATATAGATTTGCTTATTGGGACTTTTCACATAAATGAAATCATACATATGTGATCTTTGCATCTTATTTCTTTAACATACATGTTTTCAAGATTCATCTGTGTTGTAGCCCATAGCAGTGCTTTATTACTTTTATTGCCAAATAATATCTCATTGTATGGATATAGCACATTTTATTTATCATTATCCAGATAGATGTCTGGATTGTTTCTACTTTTTTGGCTGAATTTCTCCCAATTTATTAAAACAAATCAATTTACAGATCCAGGAAACCCAGTTGCTGCCAAGTAGGATAAATACAAAGAGACTACATCATAGTAAATTGTTGAAACATAAAAAATTTTAAACAACAGCAAAGAAAGACATTATATACAGGAAAATGGTGGTATTAGCGACAGTTGACTTTATGTCACAGACAGTAGAAGCCAGGTGACAATGGTATTTAATATTTATTCAGAATTTCTATCTAGCTAAAATATCTTTCAAATATAAGGATAGAATAAAGACATTTTATTCATTACAACTAGACCTGTGTTATAAGAGACACTCAAGAGAGTTCTATAAGTTGAAGTCGTATAATAGAGATGGAAATTCAAACCTACAGGAAGAAATGTTAAACGTTTTGGTAAATACAGACTCTTAATATTTTTTAAAGGCAACTGAGTACTTAATGGGAGAAAACATGTTGTATTGTGTGATTTATTACATGTGTAGATGTAAAATATATTAAAACACTGTAAATTGATTATCTTGAAGTTCTTATAACCTTGAGAATACCCACTGGCAGGGAAGAATAGCTAACTAGTCAACAGGAAGTAAATGAAATTTTAATTTTAAAAAACATATTCAAAAGTAGAAGATAGGAAAGGAGAAGTAAATAAAGAAGAAATAGATAAGATACGCAAATAGAAAATGAGTAGCAAGTTGGTAGACTTAAACCAAACCATGCCAAAAGTCTAAACACTTTACTCATATCACAGTGGTATACTGGGAAAAAATGAAAGATTGAAATAGATGCTGTTTATAAGAAATGCATTTAAAATATGAAGTCATCAATAGATTGAAAATAAAATGATAGGGTGCTTCCTGGTAGTGCAGCGGGTTAAAGCCAAGCACTGCTAGCTAGCCACAGCCACTGCAGCACTAGTTAGATCCCCATCCCCAGAGGTGACCCACATGGCACAGCAGACCTCTCCTGACCCGCCCACTGCCCTCAGCAGTGTACTTCGTCAATCTGTCTGTTCTGCTCCCCACTCTGTCTCTTTCAAAGCCTCTCACCCCACCTCCCACACCTCTGGACTATACTCCAGTTCTTGTATACATAAGTAAATAAACAAAACAAAACCAAAAAACAACAAAGAATTAAAAATGCAAAGACTTCATCTAATTAAAAAAAAATCCTAAAAAAAGAAGTTGGAGCATTTACTACATTATCTGCCTTCAAGATTTAAAATAAATATATAGTAATCAAAACAGTGCCCAGAAATAGAACCTTATATATATTAGGTCAGTTAATTTTCCACAAAAAGCTAAGGGTACAGAAACAGTTCAATGGAGTAAAATGGAGGAGGCAGAAATAGATCTACCCAAATACAGTCCATGACTTTTAGAAGGAAAAAAAAAAAACTGTCAAGGCAACTCTTTTAACATTTGGTGCTGGAACAACTGAAAAACCATATGGATAAAAATAAATCTTGACTCCTACTTTCATAATGAACACCTAAAGTGTTTGGTTCATCAAGGTGGACCTAGAACTCAATTCGGAACTAAAATATTTATGTATTTATGTATTTACTTATTTATTTACTTTGGAGAACAGAAAAGGCAGATTTGTTGAAAAATATTGTATGAGAGTTAGCAGTCAAGATAGGAGAGGTCTGCTGTGACAGAACTAAAAGATTTATGTTTCTGAAGAAAACACTGTAAAATACACTGTGACTATGGGATGAACAAAGATTTCTTAGGGAGAACACAAAAACTACTAAGCATAAAAAATGTATAAAAAAAAGTAAGCATGAAAAAGGTAATATAATTGGACTTTACCAGTAATAAAACTACACATTAAAAAACACAATAAAGATTAAAAAAAACACACACACAATAAAGAAAATGGAAAGGCAGGGCCTCTCTGGTGATGAGGTTAAAGTTTCAGTGCTATCAAGCTACTGCCAGCCACTACAGCACCAGTTTGATCCCTGGCCAGCCAGGAAGCTAACCCACACGGTGTGGCAGACCTCTCCTGTCTTATCCACTGCTCCCCTCAGCAGTGTATTTCAGTCAGTCAGCCTGTTCTGCTCCCCACTCTTGTCTCTGGTGAATCCCCTTATTTCCCCCATCTCTGGCCTACACCCCAGTTCTTATATGCATAAATAAATAAATCTTGAAAAAATGGAAAGGCAAACAACAGAATGGGAGAATATTTACAGTATGCATATTCAGCAAAGTACTCCAAAAACATAGCTAGTAAAAGTACAAATAATGTAATAAAAAGGGATGGAATACTTTGAATAGAAGAAGTAAACATGACTCCTCAAAAGGCACATGAAAAAATTGCCTAGAGTCACTTATAATCAAGGAAATAAAAGTTAACATCATTATTAGACACATTTCACATCCCCTAGAATGGCTAAAATTGAAGACTAACAGCAGCAAATGCTGATAAGGATGTGGAGCAATTAGAACTCACAATGCTGACAGGAATATAAAATCTTTGGAAATCTGACAACTTCTTATAAACATACTTCTGACCTTATATGACCCAGTAGTTCCACTCCTAGTAATTACTCAAGAAAAATGAAAGTCCACAAAAACACTTGTACAAGAATATTTATTGCAGCTTTCTCTTCATAGTAAAAAATTAGAAGCAATCCAAAGATTCAATACAAAATAAAACAGATATTATACCAATAAACAAATTATGGCATATCTGTGATGATAGAAATCAGAGTAGTGGTTATCTAAAGGAGATAGAGATTGCCTTGAAGTAAATATAAGGAAGTTTCTGGAATGATGATTCTGTATTTTGTTTGGGGTATGGTTATCTTAGATGTTTGCTACATAAGCATCCACATTTATCAAAACTTACTAAATGTACAAGTAAGATGTTATACTGTTGACAGACTTTATCTGCTAACACAGAAAGCTTACATATTTAAACAAAAATGATTTCTCCTGCAGTAATCATAATAGTATAAAGTTTTATACTCTATTTTATATATATATGACAAAATTGAATACTTAAAAATTGTTTTCAACACACATCTATTATGTATCTGCTAGTTGTTGGATATAAAGTTGTGGAAGAGATAGATAGAGGCTGGACTTAAAATCTCAGTGTCTAACAGGAGCCATAAAAACATGAGAGGTAAATGCCAAAGTAAAAATAGCTGCTGAGTGTGAGGCCAGTGCAAAAGAGGGAGGAAGTGATTCTGGTTTGTTGGGATTAGAAAGATGGGACCAAAAAAGTGAACAAATGCTTGCAAGGGAAGAAGGAAGGACTTTTTAGGTCAAGAGAATCTCATGAACTAAGGCCCTGGTACATGAGTGTGTATGACGTGTTTGAGGAATTTTAATTGGCCAAATGTAGCTACAGTAATGGGAGATGATATTGTGAAAGGAAATGATATACTTTCAGGATGGAACCAGAGTGTACAGGGTTGTAAAATGCCATCTAAGAAGTTCAGATTTATAGGCAATAAGGGGCTTTTGAAGGCTTTTAGACAAGAATGAAATCAATTCTGTATCTTAAAAATGTATATTTGGTAGTAATAGTGGAGAAATTAGAGAGAAGAAATTAGAGCCAGAATGGACAGAATGAGATTACAAGGGTTCAGTGGCTATTTATTGTTTTAAATACTTATTCACTAGAGTGTCATGATTAAATGTTTTTATTGGGCTTTATCTTTCTCTTTTTCTTTAAAATTAACAATAGGAATCCAGAAACATTTTGGACCACCACAGGAATGTTCCCCCAGGAGTTCATTATTTGTTTTCACAAACATGTAAGGATTGAAAGGCTTGTAATCCAAAGTTACTTTGGTAAGAAGAGGGCATGTATGTAAACTTTTGGCAAACCACTAATTTTTCTTTACAGCATGGAATCCAGTTTTACTGCAGGGGTGGGAAGTTGGGTCGTATGGGTTAACTGCCTTGAGCACAATTAGATTTCTGAAAGTGCACTTTTGAAACCCTTCCAAAGCACATAATTTCCTTGCAGTTTATTGTGTGAAAGCCTATGGCAAAAGGCTCCAAGACGCCAGCTTGCCAGAAAGCTTGGTTCTTTGACATCTTTATTCTAGATTCATTTGACTTGAGATTCTCTGTTAAATTCTTTATGAAATTCTGATAACCCTGATTATTTGCACTGGATGGTTTTGATTTTTCTACTAATAATGGTGCTGTCTTAGGGATTTAGGAGAAGAATCTCCCAATGGTACATTTTTCTAATCCTGTACTATATTCCTTAAAGTATCAGACAGAATCATGTCAGGAAATAGAATATATTCGAGTTGGTTCAAATAAAGAGACATGGTTAATGGGACTACTTACAAAATTATAGTTTGAGTAAATGGTATAAACCCTGGTTAAAGACCCAGAAACTGGCAACTTTGTGAAGCTCTTACCACCACTGGAGCAAGGGAAGGAAATTGTGTTACTGGAATAGCTGGGTGAGAGCTGGAACCTGTGGATAAGGGCCTGGCTGGCAGGAGCTATAATCAGGAAGGGACAAAACCACTGTCAAAGACATGGTGCTGAGGCAGGAAGGGAGTGGATTAAAAACAACCGGATCTCACTTCCCCCACAGCCCTCCAATTTCCTCCTGGTGCCTCCCATTTGTCAGATCTGACCAGGAGCCAGTGGGCAAGTGAGTCCAGGTGATGCAACCTGATGGTCTCTTCCCTGGGACACAAAACAGAGAAAGAGTAGATTTGTGGGGGTGGGACCTGGCTTAGGGGTAATGGAAAAAAAATGTCTCTCTTCTGTCATTAATTGTAGAGGCCTTGAAGTCAGACAGACCTAGAATTTAAATGCCAGTTCTGTATCATTGAACACTTTCCCTAACTTATCTAAGTTGCTTGATTTCTCTGAATTTGCTTCCCCATCAGTAAAGTGGGTTAATAATACTTTTCTCATAATATTGTCGCGAAGTATAAATGAATAAATATGCCTGATTCAAGGTTTGCTCATCTTCATAAAGAAGATGTGACCAGGGCCCTCCCTGGTGGTACAATGGGTTAGGACGCAGCACTGCAGTGAGCCGCAGCCACTTCAGTGCAAGTTTGATCCCCGCCCTGAAGGTGACCCACATGGTGCAGCAGACCTCTCTTTTCTCACCCGCTGCTCCCCTCAGCAGTGTACTTCATCAATCTGCCTGTTCTGCTCCCCACTCTGTCTCTGGTGAATCCTCTCACCACCCCTGTACCTCTGACCTGTACCCCAGTTCTGTATAAATAAATAAATAGTGAAAAAAAAATTTGTGACCAGGATTGCTAATATTAACAGTATTATTTGCAATTCTACTAGCTCTGAGTTGTATGCTTGCTATCATTTGTAAGTTACAGCTTCACAAGACTGCATTTACCATAGGAACTTACGAAAAAACAGAGTGATTGTTAGAATATGATATTCTTAATGCCAGTATGTTGTACAATCCCATCAGTCTCTCAGTTTCAGCAGAGGGAAAAAGGAATCTAGAAACTATAGTGATGTAGAATTAGGTAGGTAATTAACACTTTATTTTGCTTATTTACAATGTCAGTGCGGACCTTGAAGATTGAAAAGAGCACATCTAAAGAGCCTGTAGATTTTGAGCAATGGATTGAAAGAGGTATGTGCTTGTTTTTATCAATGCTATTGTAAGCATGAGAGAAAAAAGAATTGAACTTTGACTCTATATTTCTAATCAGGCTGCATTTGGATGAAATCTCAGTGATTCTTGTGACATATTTGTAGTCTAGAAAAATCTTAAGTTTGAATCCAATTCTGCTTCTTCACTTATTGATTATGTAATTGTTAAAATGTTACTTAATTTTGCTGAGCTTCAGAATCCTTATCTGAAAAAAATGGAGATTGTACCTAACGTTTTAAGATTTCTGTGAACAAAGTATCTGGTACATGGTAGACAAACAGTACATCTTATTTTTTCACCTTCTTTCCTTCCTTGCCAATTAATGATAGTATTTATATATGTCAGCAGCAATGATAGTATTTATATATGTCACTTATCTTATGGCAAACTCTAAACACAGCATATTGCCTTTATGTGTCTCTCTCTTTTTCCTCCCACCATGAATAATAGCAAAGGAATGAAAAAGGTAGACAAAATAAATGAATAAAAACAAGTAAGAAACCAAGAGTCCAAAACAAAGTTCAGAGATAGATATGAGACATCAATATATATTATGGAAGAGAGAAGGCATATGGAAGACTAGTAAATTCTATAGATGGATGGAGTAGGTTACAACCTAAATGCCTGTCAAGGAGAATTTTACTGAGAAGCAAGCCAGTTTACCCATCAGAGCCCAGGAACGCCTAAAATTTGAAGGCAAAAATTAATGTGAAAATGTGGGTAAGATATGAGCCAGAAAACAAGAGTGATTAGTTGAACATTTATATGCAGAGTGGTTGAACTCAATGTACCTTTTCCTAAGGCCCACAATGCTAAGTGACTGTTCTCCCACAAATCACCCCTTAGAGACACCTAGGAACACTAGTGTTCCTAGATTAATACTCAGTCTCACTGGATATGAGACTCAGAGACCAGGTATAGTAGAGAAAGTAAGACATGGAATTGAAAACAGAATAAGTTAATTATCTTGAAAAATTAATTTCTAAAAAATGACAGCTAATATATAAATTAAGCATTTCATCTTTCCAAAAGAATGATATGATTAACTTGTAATGAAATTCTTAATCTCTCCTAAAATTATATAAAGGTTTTCTAAGATCAATTCATGGGCAGCAAAATACAGCACCATGGTAAAAATTCATTGTGAGAAACAGCTATTACTACCTGTGGGCTTGGGGATGGTCCCTTTCAGTCCTTCAGTTACTGTTAGTAGCTTTATCCTTAGAAGGATTACATTTCATCAATTATTACTTTAAATTCAGTTACCTTAGTTTACATTTGTATTTCTTACTGTTTATATTTACTAAAGATATTTTATAGCTGATAGTTTGTCTTTCATACATTTTATATCAAATAGCTCTTTTTTCTTGAATTCTAATCCCCATTGAAAATTCTTTCAATCTGGTCTTAACCATAGTTTGCCAGATACCATGTTTGGCTAAACATAAATTTCAGTAACTATCCTTATGTATTTTGAGCTTTAATTCTTTTCTGTTAAATTTGTGTTTTAGATCTAGTACACACAGATGGGCAGCTTCAAAATGAAGAAATTTTAGTAAGTAAATATACTTTGTAGAGGTAAACATTATCTTTAATCAGCAAGCATATTTAAAATTTGAACCTTTGCCCGTAGTCGTAAAGTTAGTAAATACAGCCAATATTATAGGTTATGTACATAATAGAGATATTCTCAATAATATTATAATCTAAATGTAGTATTCATAAATTAGGCTCTCATCTACCATAGAATGACAGCAGGATAAAACATTTCACTTATTTGTTTTTTATTCTGTTCATTTTTGTTGAAGGGTTTATTTGCTTTGTTTTCTTTCACTTGATTCTGTGAGCCTTCTAGAATAAAAATCTAAGATGGTTGCCAAAATTGGGTGTTCATTTAAGCATGAAAGGACAAGCGAGATTCAGATAAGAGGAACTGGAGCATAGGATCAGCAACAAATAAATCAAAGAGAGATGAGGCAGAAAGAAAATCAGTATTTTTCGACAACATCCCATTGGGCTTTGATTGTCAAGTGGAGTGGAATGCCTGTGATGAGGAAGCTGCTGCCTCATCAGCGATTTCTCTCTGTTCCTGCTAGCTCATAGGCCCTTAGGCCCCCATATTAGACAAACAAAAGAGTAAAACAACTGAAAACGTGTGTCTTTTGGTTGTAGTGTTTGTTATTTAAAATTTTTCTAAGTGAGGGTTAAAGCAGTAGTTTGTCCACTCCTCCCTTATTCACAACTTGCTGCGAGCTGCTATGAAATTAGTATTTTAAAGGATTCTGTAGGAAATAAGTTCTCTTCTCTACCACTCAAATTTGCCAGTGACGGGGGAGGCTATCTAGACCAGGAAAATTGTTAATTAAACTGAGTTCCATCTACCTGTTTTCTCCCATCTTTACTGATGAGTTATGATTAGTAAACCTGTGTTGAGTGTTTTGTTTCAGAGCTCCCTGAGCATGATAGAACTTTTGGAAAACATAAGGGGGAATGGCAGACTGAGAATTACCCATAATATTATTATTCTGCCTCAGCAGCTCTAACTATTCTTATCATCTAGTTGGCAGTCATTTACAGCACATAGTTCTAATAGTAATGTGTAAACAACCTTTATCTTTTTTAGCTTACTTATAGCAAAAGCTTTACAATTATATTTTTAAAATTAAGTAAATGAAAATAGTCAAATGTTAACTAATTTATTTTTCTTTCCTCTGTCATTATAAGTAATACTACAAAGGACATCTTTTGCAAATTCCTCCTGCTGCAATCTTTACCTTTGTAATTATTTTCTAAACTGAATGTTGAGGAATGGAATTGGGTTAATAGGTATTGTGTGATATAATATAATTTGCTCTTCAGACAAATTATATAAACATGAAAGTATAGTAATGCTTCAGCGTGCTATATTCTGTGGTATCATTCATCAAAGGAAATCTCTTTTCATGAAAAATACTTAGAAAAACACTCTTTAAAAACTGACCAAAAATGTAAGTTACAATATTTTGCTCCTCCTGCTAGTTTTTATTAAAGCAAGACTGATACTTGGCTAATTAAACCAGGACAACTGTACTGTTACATGTGGCCATATTCTCTCCTGAATATTGTTATATATTTAGAATATTACTCTTGTATCAAGCTCTTTCTTTTGCCAACTGCTTGTTGCTAAAAGCATCCGTGTTAATTCTTCCCCTCCAGGTACATGATGGCCATGCCACTTACTTGAGGTTCATTATTACATCAGCCTTTGATCATTTTGCATCTGTGCATAGTATTTCTGCAGAGGGGATAACTGTCTCAGGTCTTCCTTAGTAACAATATCAAAATATTCTTGCATGACTTTTTAACAGTGTATTTATTTAAACATGAACTTGTCGCTGATATACTGATATACTTTATTAAAGGCATTTATATCAGTCTGCTTAAGTCTTTATTTATTTTCTCATCAATATTTTGAGGAAAGGAGTTTTGCTTCATCTGTCAGTAATTATGACCACCATAAAAGATAGAAGAAAAACTCTCCCTTCAATATATAGCTTAATCAAGTGACTGACTACACATGAACACGTAAGTAATAATATGTTGTGTCTCCACAGTAACTAACATGGTGCCCTTCAAGTCCAGTGCATTAATTTTTTTTAAAGATTTATTTATTTGTGCATACAGAACTGGGGTATAGGCCAGAGACTCGGGTGGTGAGAGGCTTCACCAGAGACAGAGTGGGGAGCAGAACAGGCAGATCGACGAAGCACACTGCTGAGGGGAGCAGCTGGTGGGTCAGGAGAGGTCTGCCACACCATGTGGTCACCTCCGGGGCAGGTGGGAATCGAACTCATGCGGAAGCAGCTTTAGATTCTCAGGGCTGTGCTTTAACCCGCTGCGCCACCAGGGAGGCCCCAGTGCATTAATTTTTTAATTTACTTATTGACTGATGCAAAAGAGCTGAGTGGGCAATGGAAATAGTGAGCAGTGTATGAATTCAGAAAAGAGAAAGTACTTATGGGAAGGTTTCATTAAGATCATGGAACTTGAGCTGATCCTGTAGGATAAATTATTTTTTTCTTTTACTGTATCCTGATTCATGAACTTCATAGAAGAATAGGAAATACAATCTTACTTCCCAGAGACAACTCTAATTGGTATTGATATTTTTTATATTTTGTAGAGGCAAGATATGGGATGTGACAAATTCAAAAAAAATAAAGTTTCTCTGAATATACTTCATTATCTAACTTGACTTTAGAAACATAAATAAACTAATATACTCCAAAATTAAAATTAAAAAATCAATCCTAAAATATTGAAGACAAACAAAACTGTGTGAACTTGACTTTACAACAAGTTAATTTTAAAAAATGCATAGGAGAAAATGGCAATAGAACATAGGATTTTGTTTATGCAATCTGTATCAGTTTAATACCGTACCGTAGTAATAAGGTCACAGACTTGTTGATTTAACATAATAGAAATTTATTCTCTCCGTTTTTGAAGCTGAAAGTCAGAAATCAAGGTATTGGTCAGGTTTATTCATACTGCAGTTTCTAAGGGAGAATCTTTTCCAGGGCTTTGTTTTCACTTCTGGTGCTGCTGACAATCCTCAGTCTCCCTCTGGCCTCCCTCAGCCTTGGCACCGTCACTCAGGTGCCTCTGTTATCCTATGACCTTTGCTTTGTGTGTCTTCCCATCTTCTCTCTCTGCATATATGTTTCTATGGACTTGCCCTCTCCTTATAAGGAAAGTTAAAGGCCCACCCAACTCCAGTGTGACCTCATTTGAGCTAAGTACCTCTGCAATGACCCTCTTTCCAGGGAAAGTTGTATTCACTACTGGGTATTAGGACTTAAGCATGTCTTTATTTAAAGACACAATTCAACATATGATATTTATGTATGATAGCTAATTTTATGTGTCATGTAACTGGGACACAATGCACAGATATTTGCTTAAACATTCTGGATGCTTGTATATGGAAATTTTTTGTATAAAATTAATGTTTAGATTGGTGGACCTTAAATAAGTCTATACTGTAATAGCCTCATCCAATCTGTTGAAGACCTTAATAGAACAAAGACTGATCTCCCACGGACACAGAAGAATCCTGCCAGCAAATTATCTTCAACATGTACTATGACATCAATTCCTCCCTGAGTCTCCAGCCCACTGGTTGACCCTGCCAATTTTGGACTTGCCATACTTCATAGATAAGTGACTCAATTTCCTAACATAAGTCAGTCTCTCTCTTTCTACACACACACATACACACACACGCACACGCACATCTACTGTTCATTACAGCTAGATCACAGAGAGCCCTGATTACTTTCAGATGTTTCAAATGTAATACTAGAGTCATTTGAGATTTGGAGAAGGAACTGACTTCATGAAATTGTGTTCATGTTCAATAAAATGAAATGCTGAGGATTTTATTTTTACTAAATTCCTACACTAAAATGTTGACAATTCTTTGTGTAAGGAACACACAAAGGCTTACAAATTGCTGGAAGGGCTCTCCAGAGGCTGTCTGAGTGTTCTCTTTGGCACAAACCTATTAAGTTACCTCTGTCTTTTCCTTTGTTTTTGTCCATTGTGGATGCAGAGAATATATCATCAGTATAGTACTTGCGATACCACTGATATTTGAAAACAACATCCTTTAACCCACATTTTCAGTCATATTGTCTCAAACAACCACGCCAAGTTCAATCAAAGTACGTGGCTATATGGCTTTGGTTTTGTTTTGTTTTTCCATCATCTTTTTTCTGTCTCGGTTGTCTCCCTTCGGCTTCCTCTGTACCCTCCTTTGGACTTTCCTCTGCCTGCCCACCAGCTGCTGGCTACTGTTGTGCTGTGTGTCCTGTGTGCTTTGGATCTTTGAGTTTGCCACTTCCTCCACCTCTTTCATTAGGTGTCTGCACAGTTAGCTTCCTCATTTACTTGAAAACTGGGAGTGTCTGTGCATTTGTAGATATGACTTGGAGGCCCCTCAGAGAAGTGATTCAGGGGAGCACGGTCTTAATATGTGCTCTCCGTTTGAAGCTGGCACTTAGGAAGGACAGAGTTCAGCTGAGCTATAGTCCCACCATTTTCACAGCTACTCCTCAGGATAACCTCACACGTGCGTGCCAGGACTGATCAGTTGCTTTGCAGGGTGGGGACTTTTTATTCAGTGTCCCTACTGTCCTACCTCCTTCCCAGTCCCTACTCCCTCAAAAAGGAGGAGCCCAAGGACAAAGTTATGGAACAATAATGATTATAATTAGCCAACACACAGCCATTTCTTCAAAGTCAGGCACATTTCTGAGTGCTTTACTCATGAATTCTCTACAGTGTAGGCAGCGTTTCTATCCCATTTTATATTTCAACTTACCACAACGGCATAATCAAAGTCACTCGCACAGCTAGCAGGGAGCAGAGCCAGGACCCTGGCTGTAAAGTTAGAGATGGAGTTTGAATCGTGGCTCATTCTTGTTCTAAGGTTGTACACAAGTTAGTTTACTTTGAGTCTTCCTCTTCTGCTAAATGGGAATAATAATCATCTCTTTGAGATATATTTGATTAAACGAGATAACATCTGAAAGTTCCAGTGCCTGGTAGATCATTAATAATAGCTGTTTTTCAGAGTAAAACAGCAACATTAACAATATTAATCTGGTAGCAACTAGACAAGAATTATGTGTTTTTGTGTTAGAAAAGTATCTCCCAAGTCTATTCTTTTATGTTATGTTGGGAAGGAAGTTATACTCCCATGTAGAAAATTCTCTATGTGGTGTTCACAAGACAAGTGCACATTTGACAATGTAACACAAAGACTGAGTGTTCTTTTCACAAAATGAGGTCCTTTAGCATGTGGTATTTTTGCTGGTCAGATCACATTGGGCTATCATAAAAGAATCGGCTGACACAAATTAGAAAAGAAAATGTAAAGATCACACTGAAGACATCTCAAATAGCCGGATATATTTTAATCCTTCTGTGTTAACTTATGGCTTCTAAAAACATTTTTCAAATCAAGTCACAGCTGTGTGTACTTTAGGCTGTGGCCATCATAAGCAAATATGAAAAGAAGCAGCGTTAAAGCAGAGGAATACCAATGGTTATCCATTACTTTCCTATAATCTAACACAAATCACCATTAGGACACTTGCAAAGAAATCAGAAAGACCATTCCAGGCATGAGCTTCTGCAGTGCTTATTGTCCAGTTTGGTCAGGATTAGAATGTTTTGAGTAAACTAGTTTCTACCTTCCTTCTTAACCCCCAGGGACTGGGTAAGTGAAGATGTTGGAGGAGTCTAAGTACAAAGTCATATCTATAAAGTGTATTCAAAGACAGTAAAGTGAGTTCATTCCTCTGATATGGTAAAATTGGAGGCAAGTTCTTGGAAATTGACTCCTTATAGCCATCTTGGCAAGAAAAGAGTCACCATCTTTACTGTCTTCTCCACTCTGACTCCTTTTGCTTCCAATTTTTCATCATTATCTAAACAACGGAGTTTTCCCCATGTTTGGTTCTAAAAACCAGTTCGGTATCTCAAATTTTTAATTCATAATTGACAAACTTGTCAAAGTGAATTTACCCAATGTACAGACGCCATCTCTAGCCAGCTGGTGTCAGATGTACACTGAGAACTATCCCCCCTCTGAGAAGCTGGCTGTTGAGTGGTCTCTGCATTTGGCCAGTGTACATTCTTTTTTTCTTCTCCTTTTTTTGAATTGTCCATTCTTTAACCCCCAGCTTTCTTGCTGCTGCATTTTCCTCATAACTACAGTTCCCAAGTGATTGTTGTGACCTGCATTCCCTAGCTGAGCATTGTATGCTTAAATCAAAAAAATCTGAGCATATGATTCAGCTAATGACACAAGTCAAGAGGGTAAGGCTGAGCTTTGAGAGACTCTGTCGTCCACCTAGAACTGGGGCATCTGTCTGGATTAATTGTGGAGCTTTTCCAGAATAGCACGAACTTCCTCTGGGCGGTAGTTCCAAGGACCAGGTCCACCCTGTAAGAAAAATGAATCAGGCATTTCCAATTTGCCAGGGACCTGGACTAGAGATGTCTGTGAATATATCTGGGTGTTGTGAGTATAGTCTTGTCAGTGACAGATGCAGCCATGAGGTGGGTCTGATCACCCAGGGAAAGGGCATGGAATAGGTCAGAGGCGTAGGGAAATCAGAGAGTAAAGTGTTAGTTTCTAAAAGAGAAAGGGGTCTGTACAAATAAGTTTTTCTTCCTGATCAGACCCTCACACTGGTTTTATCTTCCCTCCCTTCCAACAGTTCTACCCCTTCTACATCCAAAGCACTTGTGCCTCTCATTCCGTGTCTTAGTTCACTGCTCCTCAAGTCCCAACTATCCCTAGTCCTTGCTTCCTCAAATTCCTGCCTCACCCAATAAACAGACATCTTTCTGTAGACCTGAGAAGGCGTCTTCCCAGCTCAGAACTCTTTAATCCCACTGTCTGCAGGCAAAGGCCAGCTTCCTTGATCCAGAATGAGACCCCAAGAACCTAAGTGTCCTGATTCTCCAATCACACCCTGCCCTAAAATGCCTCAGTGTCTCCACCCACCCTCTTCCCAACTTTGGCAGTGACTTTCACTCATGTTCATGTGATTGACTCTTTATTCTGTTTGGCCCAAGCAACTATCATCTCCTCTGAAAAATCTTCCCTTCCCCAGGGGTTAAAAAACATAGTTTGAGAGCTGAATCTGTCCTGATGCCTCCCATACTTTCGTTTACCTATTGTCCTTGGCTGTTTTTGTGCTATAACAGCTGGAGTGAATCATTGCAACAGAGATTATTGACCACAAAATTGAAAATATTTACTGTCAGGTCTGGGAAAGTTTGCTAATGTCTACTCTGGCATCCCATAGTACCTGGGACACTGTTTGGATCTTCTTATCCCCCCAGACTTAGCATAGATGGGGTTCATTTTGTGTTGTGTTTGTTCATTGGTTTTGTGTGTCCAATACGTGCACAGGCCTAACCGCGGGAAGGGACTCAGCCAGCTTACCTCAATCAGGCTATGTTAGAACCATGTCTTAGCAGAGGGGAAAGGAATCCTGAATCCTTATATTGTGGCACCCTGCAGATTCATCTGCAACTTTTTGCATGTTTCATCTGCATTTTTAACTGGGGGGCAGAGGAGCTTCCACATGGTCAGACTTCCTGTGCTCACCAAGGCTGGAAACACCTTTAGCAGCTATATAATTTATGCCCTTGTGTTAAGGGAACAGAGGTTGCACTGACCTGGCTTCCCTGCTCTCTCTAGGCTAGGAGCCTAAGGGAACATAATCACCAGGAAGTAAGCCAGGAATCAATTCCTGATTAGGTTTTTCAAGTTCCTGACTGGAGGGTTTGTTCCCTTCCAGCCACATACATCTGCCCCTTTAGGTTCAAGCCCACCTATGAAATTAGCAGCTTCTTATCCTCCCACTCCTGTCTTATCCCATCCAAAAGATTTAGAATGGAACTTAGAACCTTGCACAGTGTGATCATGGGCAAGTCAATTCCTGTTTTGCTCTCTATATAAAATGGAAACAATATTCACTCTCAGCTTCAAACCAAACCAGAAGGATGCAGCTGCAATCTAGATACAAGGGGCCCTCAAGTGCATTATTTAGTTCCGTGTGAGAAGGTGACCAACACCCCCAATATGCAGAAGAGGAAACTGAAGCTCTATGAGGAGAAAGAACTTGCCTGTGGCCAAGAACTGGGAAATGGCTGGACAGTGATTTGAATCCAGGTCTGCCTGATCTAAGCCCTTTGCCCTTGCCTTCCCTGGCCTCCTGCCCTGGTCACCACCTTGTAGAGGATCCTGCCTTCCTGGAGTATGTAGAGCCTCTTGGGCAGTGCTGCATAGAGCTGGCTGCTCTGGTTCTTCATAGTGTCCACCACCACAGGGCACTGGGGGTTCCTGTCCAGCAGCAGGCGGGCTGCCTGCAGGCGATCCTGGAGATTCCGGTGATTGCGGATGTTCACATTGTTCTTGAAAGCCCAGCCATCTATAAGAGAAAAGCCAGGCGGTGGGCCCTGTAGTCACAGCAGACACTTCTTGCAGACTAAATATCCCCAACTTTTAACTGTATGTCCCAGATAGAGGACCTCTCAGTCCAGTTTCTTATTTTATGTGAATATACAAGATTACACAGGGAGTTAGTGATTGATCCAGGACTGACAACCAGGTTTCCTGGTTCCTCCCAGACCTGGGCTCTTCAATGTTAGAGTTCACTCTAACAGACCGGTCTTCTTGAGCTTTAATGTGCATATAAATCACACAGGGACCTAATTAAAGGAAGATTGTGATTAGGGCTTCCTAGGGTGGTGCTGAGAGACTCCCAGGACACCAAGGCTGCTTAGAGAGGCAAGGATCAAGAACAATAGTTGTTAGTGTTTGCTACCCAGATCATCATTATGAGTTTGTTAGTAATAAAAATTCCTAGGCTTTGTCCTAGACCTACTAGGAATGGAGCCCAGCTATCTTGTTTTAAGAGACTTCCTGTTGATTCTAAAACCTGCCATAGTTTGAGAACTACTGATTTAGAGCCTAGTTATTCTAATTAGAATCTTCTAATTATCCCTCACCACAGTGAGGGATCTGGTTAAAAAGCCAAACCTCAAGCCCCTGGCTGCCCTGTTGAGCCAGAATCTGCATCTTAAAGGACTGGGTGACTTGAACACACATTCCTGTTTGAGCAGAGCTGCTTTGGAGCAGTTCTCAGCTTTGGCTGCCTATCAGCTGTCAGCTGTGATACATAGAGACATCATCTCTTCTCAGCCATGGAGCCCACAGACATCTGTCTGTGCTTAAGTTCTTTAACTAATGGCAGCTGCTCTCTGAAATGGGGTATCTGACAGAGATATACTATACTGTGTTTGCATGTGCTCTCCTGTTACCTATGCTATTTGGTTTCAATTTTATTATGGGAATATTCTGTTATACACAAAAGCAGAGAGAACAGGTTATGAACCTTGATGTATCTATTACCCTATTTTAATTTTTTTAAGATTTATTTATTTATTCATATAGAACTGGGGTACAGGCCAGAGATGTGGAGAGTGAGAGGATTCACCAGAGACAGAGTGGGGAACAGAACAGGCAGATCAACAAAGTACACTGCTGAGGGGAGCAGCTGGTGGGTCAGGAGAGGTCTGCCACGCCATGTGGTCACCTCCAGGGCAGGCAGGGATCGAACTCATGCGGAAGCA
>NW_004567109.1:29907997-29909754 GCF_000260355.1 Condylura cristata | reverse complement strand
ACACTGCTGAGGGGAGCAGCTGGTGGGTCAGGAGAGGTCTGCCACGCCATGTGGTCACCTCCAGGGCAGGCAGGGATCGAACTCATGCGGAAGCAGCTTTAGATTCTCAGTGCTGTGCTTTAACCCGCTGCGCCACCAGGGAGGGCCCTATGTTAATATTTTTAATTGCCCTAAAGTCTTAGGACAGAACTTGCTGGTTAAATAAGCTCAATATTAAGTTGAAAGCAGTTTTCATACCTGGATACATATATATCAAGACAAAATGGGTCTGGGGTGAGGTGCAGAAATGAGTATTTCAACAGGTAACCCAGGATCCTGGTGAGGTATCTAGGGGCCACACAGGGGAAAGCACTGCATGGCCACCTTTACTGAAGATGAATTAAATTAATTGCAGTCTCTCCACTTACATGAACAAGCCAGGCAGGCTAAAGATAAAGGTGGCCTAAATAAGCACTCACTCATCCAACTTTTTTTTTATACATAATAGTTTATTTTTACATCATTTTGTGCTTTTTCCATCTTAGTTGTAATCCCTGTGGGATTTTTACCACCAATTCACCCGTTTGCCATCACCATAGTCACCTGCACTACCCCTCCTCCCCGATTTTTGATCCCATTCCCCACTCCACCCCCGTAAAATGTCTCTGGTATATAGTTGTTCATTATTATTATTTCCCCCCCCCCCCGGTCCTTTATCCTCCTGCTATGAGTGAAACCATTTGGTTATTTTCTTTTTCTTTCTGGCTTATTTCACTAAGGATGATCCCTTCCAGCTCTATCCATGTTGCTGCAAAAGGTGAGTTTATTTTTTTGATTGCTGAGTAATATTCCATTAAGTACATGCACCACACTGTAGGTAATTTTTTTTTAAAATTTATTTATTTATGCATACAAGAACTGCAGTACAGGACAGAGGTGCAGGGGGTGAGCAGATTCATCAGAGACAGAATGGGGAGCAGAACGGGCAGACTGACTGAAATTCACTGCTGAAGGGAGTAGCAGGAGAGACAGGAGAGTTCTGCTGTGCCATGTGGATCACCTCCCTGGCCAGGGATTGAAATTGTGCTGCAGTGGCTGCAGATAGCTTCATAGTGCTGAACTTTTAACACCTTGTGCCACCAGGAAGGGCCCCATAGATGAATTTAGGAGAACTGACACTTTAACTAAATTGAGTTTTCCAATCATGAGCAATGCTACAACTCCATTAATTTGGGTCTTGATTAATTTTCTCTTGCAATGTTATGTGGTATTGGTGATAAGGCCTCAATACCTTTTGTTAAATGTATTTATATTTATTTATTTATGCATCCAAGAACTGGGATATAGGCCAGAGATGTAGGTGTGGATGTGGTGAAAGGATTCAACAGAGACAGAGTAGGGATCAGAACAGGCAGATCCACTGAAACACACTTCTGAGGGTAGCAGCACGTGAGATAGGGGATATCTGCTATGCCATATGGGTCAGCACCCTGGCCAGGGGTCGAACTGGTGCTGCAGTAAATGTGGATTGTTTTAGAGTGCTGAGACATAACCCCTAGTGTCACCAGGGAATCCCCAATTTTTTAATTTTCTGACTGCTCACTGTTAGTCCACAGAGATGCAAATGATTTTTGTGTATGTCCTTATAATGTACAACCTTGCTAAATTTACTTTTAAATTCTAGTAACTTTTTTATTAGAATTGTTTATAAATGGGTCCTCCCTGGTGGTGCAATGGGTTAAAAGCACAGCACTATGAAGCTGTCTGCAGCCAATGCA
>NW_004567109.1:29849654-29907897 GCF_000260355.1 Condylura cristata | reverse complement strand
CCCCCCCCCCGGTCCTTTATGCTCCCACTATGTCACTCACCCAACTTTTACTGAACTCTGTGACATGAATTCGTACAGGGGTTGGGTGACAAGTGAATCAGTATCCTTTCATCTTGTGGGGAGACAAGTAAATGACTTACCCCAATTCCACAGGTCATACATGACTTCTTGCCTTCTTCACTCTGGGTTTGAGAGTTGGGCTAACCTCATGGGTTTAATCCCCATGAAAATCATGCAGATGTGGCGTGTCCATTTCGTAAAGTACAAAGAGCTTAGACCAAGCTGTCAAAGTTTCAGTGAAGGGCATGTCCTTTGTAAGGGAGGAATTTCTCACAAACAGCTGGCCAGCAAAGGAACACTATTTCCAGGGAAGTAATGAAAAATGGCTACCACCTGTTCAGGGTTATAGTCAGGATGCTTACTGCCGGTGAAAACCAACCTAGAGCAGCAGTTCTCAAAGTCTGATTACCCAGACTTTGTTAGAAATGAACATTCCCAAGCCCTACCTCAACTCTACTCAGAGACTCTGAGGTAGTCACTACCAGTGTGTTTTAACAAACCCTCCAAGTGCCAATATTTCCAAGGAAGTAATGAAGTTGAGCGACCACCTGATCAGGGCGTTAGTCAGGATCCTTACTGTAGGTGAAAACTAACCTAGGGCAGTGATTCTCAACATCTGGTCCCCAGACCAGCAGCTTTAGCAACACAGACTTAGTGTGGTCCCCAACACTTAGCTTGGGAACCATGGACTGACAGGAGCCAGTGTCCCTTTCAGCTTGGACAGTCTTGGGATAGTTCTCACAAATCACTACCCAGCGGTCAATTTACCTGTCACCCTGCAGGTCGAAATAAGCTCTTACTAGCTCCATTCCTTGACTCCCCTATTTATCCACTAAAAATGTTAGGTGTTCTCCCAGCTAGACCCACTTGCTTGTTTTTCTGCTTTATGTAGCTGAACCAAAAGCAGAGACATGACATTAGTGGTGGACAAACCCAGCAGGAACTGGAAGGTAGGAAACGCTTGAGTGGCAGTGCTGCCCACTGTCCTTCTCTTCCTCCCACCTTCAAGATGGATCTTATGGACAGGAAGGAGAGGAAAAATGGTCCAGGAAAGGGAGAGAGAGGGAACATTCTGTACCTGATGCATGTGCTTCTTCAATGTAAATTATTAGAAAATCTGCCACGGGACTAAAATCTTCAACAAGATTCTTGAACTGGTCAAATTTGAAAAGAAATGAAGGTCAGGTGCAACTTCCAAAATTCAGCACCAATGGCCTGTTGCCTGAAACAGAAAAGGAGCCACCATAAATCAGTACTCTACATATAGCATTTCTCCTGTGAGCCCCACCTTCACTCCTGCATTTAACTCTATTACCTTCATTTCTTTCTCAGCTCCAGGCGTAGTGTGGGGCTGAATCCTGGAGCCTGTGACTTAGCAGAGGTGGGAGCTTCTGATTTTTTAATTAGAAAACAATCTCAACACCACTGATTAGGGCCCTGAAGAGACTGAGGACAATGAGTGATATTGTGGACAAAGTTTGAAATAGGTTTCCAATTTCCTGATAGCAGAAAGGAGTTGCAAGGGGGTGGCTGTGCCGAGGACTGGCACCCTGTCCCTGTCCACAGGCCATGGTGCAGAGAACGCCATTTTGAAGTGTCAGGCAAGGACCATCAAGTCAAATATATCTGCATAAATGGAAAAACATTCCATAGTAGGGCTGGATTCAAACCCACCATCATGACCTTCAGGCCAGTAAATTATCATCCACATCAGTTTTTTGCAGCAGAGAAATCACATTTACAGTTGCAAGATGACACTTCATAAGTACACGTTGGGCAGACTTTAGATTTTTAAACAGGAGCTGAAATCCAGTTTCAGATTAACTGCCAGGTACCCAGAAAATAAATCAACCAGGCTTGCCTTCTACTACAACATGACAGTTAAAGACTGTTTCATGCTAAGTTTGTGTCTGAGAGAGGTGTGTGTGTACACACACATGTGTAATTCCAAGCAGAGGATAGGAGCAGGCTGACAATTTCCCTAAGCCTTTCTTACCTAATAACACAAAGTTCACTAGTGCAAGGTTGGTAGGCATAAGTTCCAGTTCTACAAAAATGCACTGTGTGACTTTAAGTAATTTACCTCTCTGGGTTTTTATAGCTAAAGAGTGAAAGAGTTGCTTTAGATTGTGTGTAAAATGAGATTGGCATGATACCCAAAGCATACAACAGTTTTTTATTGGCCTAGTGGCATTCTAAAGCACTTACAGGATCTCTTTCTAATGGGCCAACCTAACCTAATCATTAATGTTAATGTGCTGCTTTCTGTAAACCTTTCTAGAGTGCAGCAAGATCTTCAAGATAAAGTCTACCTACCCTCTTGAATAAGACACATAAGGTCCCTCCAAGCTCTGTTCCTCGATGGATCACCAGTCTCAGTTCACCCCTTCATGCCTCCCATACCTCATCCCCCCGATGGCTTGGATCTCTGCTGTCCCTTCCCTGTGTTCTGCTTGGCCGTCTACTATTGTCTTCCTCACCCCAAGGATTCACTGTCTTAAGGCAACAAACTTGCATCCTCTTCTCCAGAAAGCCTTCCCCTCGTTGCCCCCCTACTCCACCCCAATTCTTCTAAAATCCTCTGGCTTCCTTTCCCACTGCAACATCTCCTTTCCCAGTTACAAGATCTGCCAGGGCAGAGGCCATTTGTGTTGATTTCTGCATTGCCTGTACGTATTAGTTCAGGGTCAACGTGTTATGTGTCAAATCTATTTTATAAACAGAGTTCTGTTTAGTCTCCCAATCTTCTTCTCTCTCCATGCTTGGGTCCCAGGTTCCATTCCACAACAGGAGGCAGAAACCAACAGAGCTGTCTTTTACAGTGAAAACTGGCCCACTGAAAGTGAACAGTTAAAAGAAGCGAATACATTCCATGAATTAGTCATGAGTCAACAGCCATGACAATCTTGGCTGTCATAGAACAGATCAGAAGATGATTGATTATCTCAAAAGAGAAGCTGGAGTATAAGTCAGAGCCTTTCAACCTAACTCCTCCTGCACCCCCATTCTAAGTACCTCTCAAGCACCATGTTCCTAACCTTTCATGAAGTCCTAAATTATTGATATTCAGCAAATTGGCCTGGTTCTATCACAGTGTTTGGCATATAATAGATGCACAATAAAAGTCATTATCTTCACTCACTTGAATAAATAGATGTCATTTGTGTACTGTCGTTTAAAGAACAAAAATCTCCTGCCTTTCCCTCTGCTACAAAAATCTTCCTCATCTTCAAGGCTTAGCCCCTGAGTCAGCTTCTCTAGGAAACTTACCAATCCCTGCAAGTAAAGTTCATATCTTCATTGCCTCCCCCACCACACAAAACTATAGGGATTTGTTTATGACACCCGTCTGGTCTGTGGAAACACAAACTCCTTGAGTGAGGAACAAGCTTCTATGAAACTGAGTCCCTGGCATGTAGCTGAAGACCTGGCACACTGGAGGGCCTCATGAATGGTTGCTGGTGCACTGAAAAAACAAGGTGAAGTCCTGGTTATGGGTCCGACTCTGTCACTCGCTGGCTACGTTATCTCTGCCTCACTTTTCTCCATTTCACTTCTAAAATGAGAAGGTGAGACTAGGTCAACATTTCCCAAGGGCATTCTTTGGCACCAATATGATGATGATAGACATTTACTCAAGTGGAAAGTGGGGAGTTGTGTGTGTGTGTGTGTTTAGGAAACTCAGTGCTATGTTTAAACAAAGTTTTTCAAGTTTTGTTTGTTTTTAAGCTTCAAGGCTTCTCCAAGTATTTTAGATCTTCATGTGTAAAATGTGTTTTCCGAAGTAGGCCATAGGAGTAGGGTTTCCCAAACCACTTTGACCAGTCAGCAAAGTATATCTGTGGCATTGGGTTCCAAAAGACAAATTTTGAAAAACCTAGGTTAACTACCTGCTCAGTCTCCTCTTCTGCCCCATCTGCTGTTTCTAGACCTTGGGGATTCAAAGATAAGTCAGACACAGCTCTTTCTAGAGGCTCCCCATTAAACAGGAAGATCATACTAGGTTAAGTGGCCAGATGCTGGGAAGGAACAATCAGTATCTGAGACAGGTGCAGACCACCAGCCATGAGTCCAGAAGGAGAGAGTGTCTGGCCACGTGGGGCCTGAGATGGCTTTAGGGAAGGAACAGGTGAGAGCTGGGCCCTCGGGGATGAGGGGTTTAACAGTTAGCAATGGAGGAGAAGGACCAACAGCAAAGGCAAAGAGAAGGAAAAGTCCATACAAGGGTCATACAAGGCCCAACAGCTGAGCGTGAGAAGTGAGCATGAGGAAGTTTGCAGGTAGCATTGGAAAGAAAAGTTGGGCCCTCCTAGTGGTGCAAGGGGTTAAAGCACAGCACTGTGAAGCTGTCTGCAGCCACTGCAACACCAGTTTGGTCACCAGCTGGGAGGTGACCCACATGGTGTGACAGACCTATCCTGTTCACCTGCTGTTCCTCTCAGTATTTCAGTACATCTGCCTGTTATGCTCCCCGTTCTGTCTCTGGTGGGTCCCCTCAACACCCTGCACCTCTGGCCTGTATTTCAGCTCTTGTGTGTATAAATAAAGACATCTTTAAAAAAAAAAAACAAAAAACAAAAGAGAGGCCCTCCCTGGTGGTGCAGCACTGCAAGCTAGCAGCAGCCTTTTCAGTACCAGTTTGATCCCCGTCCTGGAGGTGACCCACATGGCGTGGCAGACCTCTCCTGTCTCACCCGCTGCTCCCTTCGGCAGTGTACTTCATTGATATGCCTTGTTCTGTTTCCTACTTTGTCTCTGGTGAATCCTCTCACCCTCGGCACCTCTGGTCTGTACCCCAGTTCTGTATGCATAAATAAATAAATCTTTAAAAAAGAAAGAAAGAAAAGGTGGAGACTGTCCAGGAAAGACCTTGAACTCAGGACTGAGCCTGGACTTCATCCCCAAACACAGAGGGGAGCTGCTGAAGGTGAGGAGGCGGGGTATTGGCCAGGGGTGTGCCTATGAAAGGTAATGGGCCAACATTCACAGACTGGGTGGAAGAGAGGACAAGACAGGGAGGAGGCCTGGCAGGAAGAGCAAACTGATGGGGGAGGTTGTTAAAAATCCCAACAGATAGAACTGGTTTGTTGCCTGGAAGAGAGAAAAAACAAGTGCTTCAACAAATATTTACTGAGCAGCTACATGAGCACACCACAGTGATGGGGACACCATCGAGGGTTCCAGTGATGGTCTTCTAAGGCTAGCGAGGGTGATCGACGTTAGTCAAATACTCAAACATAATTACAAATCCAGCATAGGTGTAATAAAGAAAAGCTTAGGACGTAAATAGAGCATATAAGGGAAGGTAACCTAGTCCGGGACAGTCGGCCTCGGCTTGTTGTAGGAAATGTCATGGAAGGAGTGGAGGGGGCAGAGCAGGGTGAAGAGCACCCCAGACTCTCCTGCACAGCTGCATGAGCAGTGCTAGAGGAAGAGAAGGCTGCTGTGTCTGGCTGCTACTTGCATGCTTGGGGAAATTGTGATGCCCTTCAGAGAAACAGAACCCAGGAGAATTCCTAGTTTCAGGAAGCAGGAAGAGGACAAAAAGCCTAAAAAGCAGTAGTCAGAGTGGTAGAACTCAGGACTTACCAAGCCATCTCCCCACCCTCTTCCACCACCCCTTTCCCACCTCTCAAGCTTGTACCAGCCTCCTGACCTTGCATGAAGTCCCAAATGTTGCACCTCTGGCCTGAGAGGCAGACCACGGGGCAGTTTGGGGCCAGACCTCCTTGCTTAGCTGAGTCCTCCAGTCGCTGCCAATACACCTTTAGGATGAACCAGAAATACTGGGTGCTGAAGAAGGTTGGGCCCCAGTTCTCATAGGAGAAGTGGGGGTTCTTGGTCAGACCAGTCTTCTGGCTCCTGGCCAGGAGCTGCTGCTTGGCTCTTCCGGGAAAGAGTGTCAGCAGCGCCTTGCCCACAGCCACATGCAGGGCCACCTGCAGGAATACCCAGAGTCTCTTCAGCCATAGCCCAGGCTGGGGCATCCTCACCTTGGCACAGCCTGAGCTGGTTCTGAGGTTGATGGGCAGAGAGGCAATGGCTGGGTGACACTGGGCGGAGCTGAATGTGGGTGCAGAGTGAGAGCAGCCAGCCCCAGGCAGGAGGCAGGTGGCAGTACCGAAAGTGTTTGCCTTCCAGTTGATAGAATGGAAAATTCCAACCCTGATGCTCAAAGGTCTATGTTAATCATGATCATTTCTAATTCTCTGCCTTAACTTTTAAGGGATTCTTGGGTTGAGGGACTAGATCTTACATTCTCCCTCTAAGAACAAACACCTTAAAAGATCACAAAGAGACTCTGGTCCTTGCTAAGAAAGCTACTTAGCAAGGGATTAAGTTCTAATGTTATTAATCTTTTTTAAATGTACATTGTTCTAACTAATGAATGAGGTGTTTCCTATTCACAACTTTTAGATGGAGCCCTTACCAGAGGATTTGAATCAGGAATTTTCCTAGCCCTAGACAGAGCTAGGGCCATTCCCCTGGAAATCTGGGGCGCAGTATTCTCCTTAGTATGTGGTTCTCAAGGGGATTACAGTTGAGAGGGAAGGAACATGAAGCAGAAAATTATCATTAAATGTGGACGTCCTTAAAGTTGCCTGTGGCTCTGGGAGCATGGAAAAGGAGCAGTTAAGTCTGGTCAAAAGGACTGTCCCAAGAAAGTGATTCTATACCGAAACCAAAAGCTGAGTAGTGAAAAGTAGACCAGGAAAGTGGGGGCAGTGGTCCAAGCAGAAGGAACTCCATGTCCAAAGGTCTAGAAACCAGAGAGCAGGGCTCATTGGAGAAACGGAAAGATCCCTACTAGCTCAGGGCTGGAAAGTGTTGTGGAAAACATCTAAAACCACTTTCTTTTTTAAGCAGGGAAACTGGCAGCCAGAGAGGAGAGATGGCTTGGCTGAGGCCTGTTCTGATGTTAACTAAATCTCTGAAGTGTTCACTCACAGAACTTTGTATTACCCTCCCCTGAGGCATTTACATGCCTGAACATTCCCTGCATGTGGTTAGGGTTAAGGAGGAGGAAAATTTGACCTGGAAGCTGGCTACCACCAGCTATTGATCTTGGTATTGATCTTGGCCTTTTGCATTTTCTCTTTAAAAGACAGAACAGCTCCAGAAGATGTTGCTTGTAATATCTATTTGTCATTGTATGTTGCCTACATTTTCTGTTATAGCCCTCAGCATAGTATTGGTAGTTATTTTTAAATCCCATATAACAGTGCTAATATTCCTACCATATCTGGCTCTGGTACAGAGTCTTACTATCTTTTCAAACAATTTTTTGTCGTTTAGTATGTTTTGGAAATTTTTTTGTTGTTGAAGACAGGCATGAGTTACTGTATGAAAGGAACTGAAGTAAACAGGTGATATATGACGAGGGTTATGGAACCACTCAATAGTCCTCTGATTAGTCTCTGTGTTTAGTGAGGCTGTGTCCCTGTACTATGAAAATCTCAATGACTTCTTAGTTCCACACTATCTCAAGAGGTCCACGATGGCTAGAGGGAACTGGAGTTGGATTTCCTTCCCCTAGGTTAGTTAGGCTCTGATAAAACTTCAGTGTGTTAGACTCTGGTAAAATAGTTTCTCATGATGGCAGACCTTGTTGAGAACAGAATGTTCCGGTATATTCTAAAATGATTCATTTTCCCATCCCTGTGCCAGAAACATAAAGGGATTTTTCTCTGATCTTCAGTGAGATCCTGGCAAAACTCTCCTGGTAAAGGTGTGGGTGTATTCCCCTAAGGCCGGGGTGCCTGGAGTTCTCAACTCCCAGACTTCCTCACTGAGTTCCCAGGAATTCATCTTTCTTACTCTGGCTTCCACTGAGACTTCTGCTCATGGGCCATCAAGTTGTAATTTTGTTTCTTCCTGTTTATCTTTCCCATTTTGGGTACAAAAAATTTCCCAGCGACCTCAATTTGCTGATACCCACGAAAAGAGACTTTTTCCTTCAAATTTAAAAGCTTTTTATTTGTAAGACAGAGTGAAAGTTTCCATATGTCTTACATGCCAGATCAAAAGTTCACTTGGTTTTCACAGCAGTTTATCAAGATACTGTTTCTTAGAACGCTTTTCCTCGCATAATATATAATACGTACAAATGGAAAGGGTAACACACGTGTAGTTTCATGTTTTAAAAGAGTGATAGCAAGATAAAGGCACACATTCTTTCACCCCTTCCTTGATAAATTAATCAGTGTTCTCCAGGAAAACAGATGCAAGAGGATACCTGAAGAGACAAGTGCGCACACACACACAGCCATGATGTGTGAATATAGACGAATGTGACTCATACTAGGGAGTGTGTTTCCCCTATCTGGAGCCTTAGCTCCGCCTGTAATAAGCCATTCCACCATTCTATTAGGCTGGTGACTTCCTGGTGACTGGGTTTCATGATGAGGTTTATGTATCTAGTCATGTGTTCCAAGTTCTTTTTTTTTTTTTTTTTGATTAATAGGACTGATCCCAAGTTTTTAAAATTAAATTTATTTAATTTATATGTATCTCTTTACATTGTTGTTCATTTTAAAGCAATGCTTACTTTCCCCCAATTCACCCACACATCATCAGTACAGCCTCCCACATTCCTCCCTTTCTCCTTCCCATCCATCTCCCTCCCCATCCCCTGTAGGATATCTCTGGTTTATACTTGTCTGTTTTTGTTTTGTTGTGTTGTGTTTTGTAATGGAAAAAATAATACAATTTTCCAAATTCTTTAAATTAAATTGATCCCTTGATCTGAAGCAATGTTGGGTAGGATATCATTATATTCTCTAAACAAGACTTGCTTTCCTTTAGCAAAAGGGAAGAGAGCACTTCTGCCACTATGGAAAATTTAAGTGAGCTGAGGGGTGGAGTTAGCCAAGAGTTTTCCACCCCAATATCTCCATCCCAGGACTCAGTGATCCATTCATTTTATATCAGTGCACTGACTTTGACAGAATGCGCTACTGGCCTTGCTCAATGCTGGCACAGGTACAACTTAGAAGTTCAGGGACATTCGCTGAGCTGTGCGGTCCGTCTTCTGGGAAACGTTGCCCCCCTTCCATTTAGATCTGGGAACTGATTTCAGTCCAATGCTCTCAAGTCTAGAAAAGTAAGAATTTCCTTCAAAGCCACCATAGAGACTTTCTAGCGTTCACAGTGTCAGTAGGTTGACAGTTGACTATTGTAACCCTATCATTTTCTTTTTTCAAGATTTCCAATAAAGTTAAGAAAAGCCAAGCCACTCCATAGTCCTTGTAATTACCATTATTCTCTTACTGATAAAGAGAAGTGTCTTTATCAGTGCCCAACACCTTAACCTTCTACCTCTACCTTTACCTCATCCCACTCCACCACAGATTGTGATGCCACCCCTCACTTAGCACTAGCAGTAGGTGGTTGTTGCCATCAGACTGACCAGTTCAGTTCTAAAATTCTAACCTTAAAAAAATAGAAATAAAATCCCAACCTGAGGGCTGTGTTCTGGGGTCACTCTTGGTACCAACTGCTAGAGTGTAAGTTCCTCAAATGAAAGGGTGAGTTCCAGTACCAGGAGTGAAGGATCAGCATTATAAAGTGGGCAAAAAGAGATATTGCAAAAATGCACATAAAATTGGTCACTCCCAGAGGTATATGGTTGCTTGATCCTGTAAGATAGTTTGAAAGCTGTATGAAATATCTGAGGGGCATCAGATTATCTGAGGGGAAAATGAGAGAAGCATGTATTCAGCAGTTGTTTACCCCACTGGTCAAAGATTTGCTCAATGAAATGTCTCTGAATTCCTGTGTTGCACTTGTGCGGGTGTTGAGGAGAGCCAGCAGTCCCATGAGCCATGTTATGGAGCCATAAGCGCTGATGCTAGAAGGTGAAAAACCTCAGCATGTGCTTAAGATAAGTGAGATAAAGCTCGCTTAGGTTATACCAAAGCTGCAATAAGATCAGTGGGGTGAAATAAACAGCAGGAAAGCTCCAGAGGATCTGAGATGGGACTTGAAAACAATCTGATAGATTTGCACAACACCCACACTTTCAAACTGAGATTCATTTGTGGTGCAGATTTAACCATAAGTACCCTGCATCTATTCTAAGCCTCAACTCTCTTTATAAAAGGAGGATAATCACCTTAAGCTTAAAGGATTGTTCTGAGGATCAGAGATTCTGTATATGTATATTATATACTTTATAATTATGTAATTATATTACTTCATACATTTAATTATATATGTTTTATTAAATGCTTGAAATATATGTATGTGATTTACATAATATGTAATTACCGATATTATTATTGTTAGTCAGATTTAAAGTATTTCCAATTGGCCACAAGCACCCTGTGTGGTGAGGTCAAAGTCGAAGGTTCTGGTGTGAACCTTGAATTTGGCTTATGCTGCTTGGAAAGCCAGGACTTGTTCATTCTCCAATTAGCCTTTAGGGGACAATATTGTGTGCCCGACCCAGTACTGGGAATTCAGAGACCAGAATCATTGCTGATTCTTGCCCTCAAAGCACTCACAGATTTGAGTGGACAAGGTGGGGGACAGGGGAAGTGAACATTGTCTTAAAGTGAACAATAATGTAAATAGATATATAAATAAAATGTTAAAAAATAAAAGTTAGAGGGCCCTCCCTGGTGGCACAGCGGGTTAAAGCACTGCACCGAGAAGCTAAAGCCACTTCCGCAATGAGTTCAATTCCCACCTGCCCCGGAGGTGACCACATGGCGTGGCAGACCTCTCCTGACCCGCCCGCTGCTCCCCTCAGCAGTGTACTTCGTCAATCTGCCTGTTCTGCTCCCCACTCTGTCTCTGGTGAAGGCTCTCACCGCCCCTGAGCCTCTGGTCTGTACCCCAGTTCTGTATGTACAAATAAATAAATCTTTAAAAAAAAATAAAAAAATAAAAGTTAGAGAAATGATTACACTAAGAAAAAAAAAAAGCGCAGATTGGCAAAGATGGGCAAATAATGTTGCGTGGTAAAGGCATTCCCAGGGGACTGTAGGAGCTTTCAGCCTGGGGTGGGCGGTGTCCCTAGGACGAGGAGACGCTGCCCAGACTGAAGGGCTGTGTAGAAACCGTCCAAAAAGGCGGTGCCAGGGTTGCCTAGGCCCAGCTGGACTCGAGGTGGCGGGCAAGTACCGTGGATGACAAAAAGTGATCCAATCCCCACAGCTCTCCCACAACACCCCTTCCCTAACAGCGGGCAAAAGGCAGACTGATGCTGGCGTCAGGAACAACACTACCATTTATGGGGTGCTGTGTCAAAAGGCATCGCCCAGCCCTCCAGAAAATAATGAGCTCATTCACTCCGTCACTTATTAATCAAGTTTTATGTCCAAAAAAGAAAGGGGCGGTAGGGTAGGGTGACATTCTTTCCACGACGGTCCTTCCTTACTGTCTTTTATATTTCAATGAGGAAGAAGCATAAATAAAGGAAGCCGAATGGTCTGCGAGGATGACAATCTCCGCTCTCCCACCACGCCCCGAGGTCTGTTTCTTTAGAACCCGGAGCCTCACCCGCTGGAGAATCGGCAGAGGGAGCGGGCTCGGGAAGTAGATACCCGCTGAGATCGCTGGAGGCTGCGCCTCCGGGTGTTTCTGTCTCTTTAAGGGGGCGGGGTTATAACGGAGGAGGCGGGAAAGTTCCGCCCCCGGATATTCTGCTTCCGGCAACCGGGAAGGACCGGAACCAACGCAGAGCCTCTGTGGCCGGATCTTTACCCCGACCGACCAGACGCCAAAGCCCCGAGGTGAGGCGGCGGAGTCTGCGGGGCCGACCTGGGGCTGAGGGGGCACGGGATCTCCTGCCCGTCGGGCCGCCGCGGCCCAGCTCCTCCCTAAAACGCTGCTTCTGCTTTCGGGCAGCTTTTACCCAGACCAGCTGGGGCTCAGGGTGCCCCCCGGCTGCAGAATCTCCAGCACTCCCGCGCCCACTAATTGCTTGGCTGTACACTAAGCGCCTTACACTCACTGTCTCATCTAATGGCCCACAACACCGTGTGAGTAGGTACCATTATGAACCCATTTTACAGATGAGGAAACTGAGGCCCCGAGGAGCCCACAGGCATACAGCGAGAAGCGGCAGAATCGGGAATCAAACCCAGGTCTGTCTGAGCCCAGAGCCTGTGTCCTTAACCACTGGCGAGGCTGCCGATCATTGTCCTCATCGCTGCCTCTCAAAGCCCAGCTTTCCTATCCTCATCCTTTCATCTCCAGGCTGCCCCCTGGTCCTTAACACTCTCAGAGTGAGTGAGATTGGACTTCCCCAGGGCTGGCTTTTTCTTTTTAGTTAAATAATGTTTTTAATATTTCATGCTAAATGGTTATCTTTCCATAAATTTATCAAGCCCCACTAAAAACGGGGAAGCAATACTATTTCTAATGTTCAAATAAGATTTGCTTGCAGACACTATCCTGCTATCCTATTAAGTTGACTTATTTTTCCCTTTTAGACTTCTGCAAATTTTCTTCCTAAAAATTGGGAGAAGACCCACTGGCTGAATGGCAACTGTAGATGACTTGCAGTTTGAAGGTACATCAGTTGGATACCCACCTTTGTCTTTACGATGAATATTTCTATAGTCACAACAACAGATCTGTGTTGCTATGTTGTTACATATTTTTAAAAAGTTTATTTTAAACATCTTGGTAAAAGAATGTTGCTCACCCAGATTTTTCTGTTTGTCTATACCAGCTTTTTTTTTTCTTTTTCTTTGTTTTGCTCAGTAACCCTGCAGATTGATAACATAAACTTAGTGATTCCCAAAAATGTGCTTAGAGTGCCTGGTAGCAACATTTACTGAGCGTGTACTTGTGCTTAGTACTGAATTAACTACAGGAGATAAAGGATAAGGGAGAGGTTTTTACACTAAAGCAGATCAAATTATTAAAAGATAATTATTATGAAATGTGATCTGGTATTTTTGAAACAATAAGTATATGATGAGTGGGGCCATGAACCAAGCAAGCTATTATTCTGGTTATTAGGACGTGCACAAAGTAGTTTCTTCCCTTATGAAATTTTCAAGTCTTGTGAGGGAGATATTCATTTGCTAAATAATCATTTAAATATGTATCTGCAAACTGTGAAAGAGCTGGAGGAAAAGTTCACTACTCATAACTCACAGCCTGAGATTCACAAGTGCTATTTGCCTTGTGACACCTTAGACACTGTTCTAAGTCTTCACCAATATTAACTCATTTAATCTTCATGTCAACTTTATGAAATAACTACTTTATTCTCCTTGTTCTCCCCATAAGGAAACTGAGCCACAGAAAAATGAAGTAATTTGCTGAAAAGTCACGTAGTTAGCAAGTAGTAAACCAGGGCATGAACTCAGGGAGTCTGGCTTCACAGCCTATGCTCTTTCACTACTCTCTGAGGAAGAGAGGATGTTTAATGAGAAACCCCGTCAGTAGCAAATACTGACTACTAATACATTCAACCCCTGGCCACTTCTCTCCAACTCTACCAAGCTTCAGGTCACCATCACCTCTTGGCTGAATTATAGCCTTCATCTTTCTTCTGGTCCTCCTGCTTCCTCCCAGCACCCTCCTCTTTCCACCATAGCGACCCTTTAAAGCACCAAATGAAGTCATTCTTTCAGCACCTTCCAGTGCTCTTCTCACTAGGCGTGAAAGCCAGGGCCATTTCTGTGCTTGGGAGAGGCTACACGATGCAGCAGCCCTCCACTGCCTCTGTTTCGTCTCCTGCTACTCTTGTTCTTTCTCTCTACCTTGCCTGCAGAGGCCTAGTCACTGTCCCCTCTAGACACCAAGTGCATTCACAGCATGTGGCTTTTGTGCCATCTTTCTGTTTGGATGTGTTCCAGATAGTCCCGTGACTTGCTCTCACTCTGCTTATGGAGAGACCTGCCTTGGCCGTCTTATCTGAACACAATGTGAGAAAGTTCAAGTGGAGAGAACAGCATGTGCAAAGTACCTGGGGAGGAAGGATATTTATTTTGTTTTTTTCTCCCAAGTAATTGAAATTAAATGTCCCAGAGCACAGATGATGGGAAAGGCTAGCACAAGGTGAGGTTTGAGAGGAGACAGGAACCAAATCAGGCTCCTGTCTGCTAAGTCATTTGATGGTCTTTGCTCTTTAGAAAATAGTGCAGGATGCTGTTGGGATAGTGGAAGGTTTGCCCCAGGAAGAATGGTAGTGTTCCGTGTAAGAAAGAACATCAGTACTTTCAAATGGAAGGAATTGTATTGATAAAGGAACAGAGGCAAAACAGGATGTAGAAAACCTTATGACAAAAGGAAGAAACACGCCAATCTTGCCCTCAAGTTGCAGAGAGGGGCAAGAATAACTGACAACACAGTCTGGGCAGTCATCTTGTGGGAGCTAACACATCCTACACTCGGATCAAGCTATGCCATTTGCTGTTCCTCAAACGTGGGACACAGGCCCTGTCTTCTGGGTCTTACTCATCCCTTTCTCTGCATGCAGTGCTTGCCACTGCTTTGACTGCCCTTCTGTGGCATCCTCTTCATGAAGCCTTTCGTAGTCTCATCTAGATGTGTTACATCCTTCATGGAACCTCTTAGGCCTTTGGTGCTGTCTTTCCCCCTCTTAGCTTGCCTTTCCTTCAGGTAGACTCCTGTGTTTTCAATCCGATTCTTAAGTATATCTTCCTTAGAGTCCTTCAGGCAAAGTTGTGCCCATTTTTTTAAATGCCCTTACCCTGTCCTGTCCAGCCAATAAATGATAGTAATGTCATTGTAGCTATCTGTTATTATCTCATATCCTTAGCATTTCTTTGCAAGATATTATCTACATTTTGTAGTTGAAACATACTGAGATAAGGAGTAATTTGTTTAAGGTCACCAAGTGTCAGAGCCTTAGCTTATCAAACAACTATCTCATTCCAGAGCGTCTGCTCCTTCAGCAGTTTAAACACTGGAGACTGAGGTTTGAGTAATTGCTACATAGCAGCCACCTAATTAATTTCAGTCTCCTTAATTCTCTCTAAAAAGCTGTCTCCAAAGCTGATGGCTCAGTGGCCCAAGAGCCCTGTCCTGCAAATTGCAGGAGTATAGTGTGATTATGATGCCTTTCTTTAGTCTTCCTAAGTTCAGAGATGCCCTGCATTTTATTTTAGGGCAGCCAAGTAAAGTCTGTCAGGCTACCCAGTGACAGGAAGTCTCATCATTGCTGGTGGACATGAGTAAGTGAAGTTCTTTGAGGAAGTGATTTAGTAATATTGCTCAAAAGCTTTAAAAATGGTTTACACTCTTAGACTTAGTGATCATACTAATAGCTGTCCATCTTAAGGCAGTAATTCAAAAAGCTTCCCACAGACTCTTTCCACAGTATTTGTAATAAGGCAAGTTAAAATCACCCCAAATATGCAAAAACATTGGAAAAATTGTGTAACTTAAGATACTGCTCCTCTGCTTTCCAGAAAATGGGATATTTATGTAGTTATTTAAGTGCAAAACACATATGTGGAAAATCATTTTTGTATAATCCCGAGTAGGCATTGTCCATATAATATTATCATAACCCAAATCAATTTTTGGTACATAATAGGCATGTAGTAAATACTTGTTGCATGAATGAATGGCCATTGCTGACATGAATCTTAACCATATAGAGAAAAGGAAATATACCGGATATTAATGGTGTTTGCCTTTATTGGTAGAACTAAGAATGGTTTTCATTCTATAGTTTCTACTTTTATTCCTATACTTTCTATGGGTATTTCATAGGACTTACTGGAAAAAAATAACCTCCATTAAAATTCTTTGAGTTTGAGGACCCTCCCTGGTGGCTCAGCAGGTTAAAGCGTAGCACTAACAAGCTAAAGCACTTCAGCATGAGTTCGATCCCCTCCCCAGAGGTGACCCACATGGTGCAGCAGACTTCTGACCTGCCTGCTGCTCCCCTCAGCAGTGTACTTCGTCAGTCTGCCTATTCTGCGCCCCACTCTGTCTCTGGTGAATCCTCTCACTGCCCCTGCACCTCTGGCCTGTACCCCGGTTCTGTATACATAAATAAATAAATCTTTTTTAAATTATTTGAGTTTAAATCAAAGAATAGAGATTTAGAGTGGGTACTTGCTGTGAGCCAGATACTCTGGTAAGGTCTTAGTTGATATTCCTAACTTTTCAGAAATTCTTTAAAATAAATATTCTCCCTAATGCGTAGATGAGAACAATGAAGTTTATAGAAGTCAGGCTTGTATAGTTAGTAAGAAGCTGAGCCAGGACTAAAATCCATATCTGACTTCAAATTCTGTACTTCGGTAATCATTTTTCTAAGTCAACTTGATTTCAAGATGAGATTATTTTTCGAGCATTTTGCCATTTACATGTAAGTGCTTAGCAGTTCCAGTGTGGGCAATATACCTAATGCCCTTTGCTGTAATCAATTTCAGAGTTTGGTGATGCGGCTACTTCTTTAGTAGCAAACCCTGATGCCACCACAATCAGCATTGAGGATCCTGGCGAAACCCCAGGGTCTGCAAGAAGCTCAGGGAGAGAAGAGGATGATGAGTTGCTGGGAAATGATGACTCTGACAAAACTGAGGTTTGGACGTGTCTTGAAACAGTTCTTTTTTTCTTCTAATTTCAAAAGCCAAAAACTTGTTCATATACTCACTCATTGTCTCCTACATAACCAACTAAACTGCCAAGTAGTGGCAACATAAAAACTCACCTGTGGTCTCTGCATTTGGGGGATGTAAGGGAAAACACCTTGGGAAGCACACCAGTTGGGGGCAACCAAGGACAGAGGGGGCTTATGGAAGACTTCTGGAGGTACTAATACTAAGATGCTCCAAAAGTATAGGCAGTAGCCAGAGGAAGAAAGTGAAGGATGGTTGAGACAAAGGGAAGTGCTTACTTTTGGCATAGTTGCAGAGCCGTGAAGGAAAATGTTACAGATAGCCTGTTTCATCTTCATGAGCATGATAGCAAAATATTGGTGAAGCCAGGAGGTGAGGCTACATGGATAGGCAAGGACTCAACCCAATAAGTATGAATTGTCTTGTGAAAACTTTTGGAAGCTAGTGAAAGATTTTTACATAATGTGGTCAGATATGTTTAAAGATATTTAAGATAATGGTGATCATGGGAAGTATAAATTGGAGGGATTCAGACTGGAGGCCAGACGACCAAGTAGGAGACTGTTGAAGTGGTCTAGGTTAGAGATGATGAAGCCTGAACTAGAGTTGGGTAGAGGTGTTTAGGGCATTAGCTCAGTAGCCGTCTAAGTTTCTGGATGGTAAATGTCAGGTAGCTGTTTTTGATCACAAATTTATTCCATGTTTCGACAAATAGTATTTCTAGTTATGTTTTATAAATGGCTTTATGATTATAATAAACTGGATGATAGATGAGTACTCAGGTTATAGTTCTGGGTTCACAGGCTCATTAAAATAGTTCAGCTTAGCCCCGCCCTGGTGGTGCAGCGGGTTAAAGCACAGCATTAAGAAGTTAAATCCACTTCAGCATGAGTTCGATCCCCGGCCAGGGAGCTAATCCACTTATGGTGCAGCAGACTCTCCTGTCTCACCCACTGCCTCCTTAGCAGTGTAGGTCAGTCAGTCACCTCTTTTGCTCCCAACTCTCTCTGGTGAATCCTCTCATCCCCTACACTTTGGCCTGTACTCCAGTTCTTCTGTGCAAAAAGTAAATAAAAGTTTAGGAAGAAATGCATGAAAAATATTACATTATTATCTTAATGTTATCTGTGAGTTGGGAAGAGGTTGCAGAATTCCTGAACCTAGCTTATGAAACATTGGTCTCTGTAGTTTAACATTTTGTAATATCAATTTCCTGTTCCAACTTTCCTTCCAAGATATCAGTGCTCTCTGTGGGATGTCAGAAAGAGAGCACTTGAATACACCCAGGTGTGAGCTGTTCACAGTCTTGTCAAGCAGCTGCTGCCACTATTGGACAGCTTTTAATTATGAAAATGTTTCCTTTATAATAAACAGAAGGGTTTGCCGATAGCCCTTGCTCTGCAGTCTCACATACCTTTTGCTGCATGAATGCTCTCCCTGTATCAAAAGACGGCAGTCATGACTCCTGCACAGGCTGGCTCTGCCTTCAGGTGCCTGTGCTTTGAGACTGGCGTTGCTTTTTCCCTGTGTCTGCAAAATTGGAATTTTGTATTTTTGTCAGTAGATTTTAAGTTTTTGCTTCTTTAAAAAGAATTGGTTATCAGGGCTCTTCCTGGTGGAGAGCAGGTTAAAGCACAGCACACAGAAGCTAAAGCCACTTCAGCATGAGTTCAATCCCTGCACCAGAGGTGACCCACATGGTACAGCAGACCTCTCCTGACCCGCCCACTGCTCCCCTCAGCAGTGTTTTTGAGTCCATCTGCCTGTTCTGTTCCCCACTCTGTCTCTGGTGAATCCTCTCCCCGCACATGTCTGGCCTGTACCCAAGCTCTGTAAGCATAAATAAATAAATATTTTTTTAAAAAAGAATTGGTTATCATATTTTTGAGAATTCAGGTGGTAATAGTGGTAAGGAGCTTAAGGGGGTATGAAGAGAAAATATACACTGACTGCTTTCTTTGTGTATATTTTTCTGCATATATATGTGTACATGTTACTGTACATGAAACATAGAAACATTTAATCTAATTCTTCCTATTATCCTGTGAGGTAGCTCTTTTTAGCTATACTTTAAAAAGAGAATTTAGGCTGTGTCTGGTGATTTGTCACAGCCACCCCCTGGGAGGGATTTGAAACTTTGATTTGACGTCCTGATGGTTGTTTTATATCTGGGTGATCTGGGTGTGGCAATTGTCAAGTCAGCTGATGACTACAAAGGAGCTTGTTCTTTTTGACATCCTGGTTTCCCTTAGATCATCTCCCCCTCTCTCTGAGTAGCTAGAATAAAGAAATTACTTTGGTGTTCATTATGTTTTATTTTATCTCTGATAGTTGCTGGCTGGACAGAAGAAAAGCTCCCCCTTCTGGACGTTTGAATACTATCAGACATTCTTTGATGTAGACACTTACCAGGTTTGTAAGCCAACTTCATCTTTTCTTTTACACATAGTGGAGACTTGTGGCTCAGTGATCAAATCATGTGAAACCCTTGGTAGACTGGACATGGTCTTCCAGAAGCAGAGGGTTATTAGCCTTTGAAAATATTATCATCATAAAAACTCTGATTTAACTTGAGTTTTAATTTTGCAGTAGTTAAATTTATTAAACTGAAAAAAAAAATCTTTAATAGAATCATTGCTCTGTTGTTTTCCAGGTTTTTGACAGAATAAAAGGGTCACTTTTGCCAATACCTGGAAAAAACTTTGTGAGGTTGTATATCCGAAGCAATCCAGATCTCTATGGTAAGTGTGGTGCCATTTTGATTCTTTACCATGAACCAGTTGAACTCAGGTGAGTGTGACGGTTGCCCGGAAAGTTGATGAGGGCACTATTGGCAGGGCAGGCCACATTTTATTCGATTCCTTGGAGCTTCATTAGCAGTCCTTGCAAAGAATTTTAAAGAAAATGCACTTGTGTTATATCAATGCATAATTGCAAGGTATGGTATGTTTTTTGAAAGTCCTAAAATAATATTACAAACGAGACAAATTAAGTCATTTTGATTTTAATTTGAAAGGGGGGGGTGTGTGTGTTGAGTGTGGAGAGGTTGTTCTCATGCTTCCACTTCATGACCTGAGTTCCAGCTCTGCCCTCAGACGAGCTGCTTCTCTTGGGTTGGGTTACAGTCAGCAGCACAAAATCTGTAGGAGGAATGGACCAGGGATCACTGTCATCCCTAGCCTTCCTTCTAGCTAAGAAAAGGTTATCACTGCACTTAGGGTCCTGAGGCTAGGATACCAACAGCAGTGACTGTCTGAGGAGTGAAGAGAGCCAGTGGCTCTGAGAGCTTGCTGTGTGCAGGTGCTCCGTGAAAGGCTGTAATGGTCACTTCTGGTTCTGGCAGCAACCTTCAGTGTAGGTGTTTTCGTCCCTCCTTTCACACAAAGAGGTGGTCTCTCAGAGCTCAGTAATCTGCATGCTCAGTCCTAAGTATTAGAGAGCTTGTCTATGTTGGGGAGTAAGAGAGGGGAATAAAAAAAAAAAAAAGAGGGGAATAAAAGAATCTATGAGAATCCACTGTGTATCTGTCATTTATACACTATTTTACATATTAAGTATAAAATAAAGATACTTAGTAAGTGCTGTTGTGTCTGTTTTCCGCATGAGGTGGCAAGCTGAGTGAGAGCTACCAAACTAAAAAAGGAGAACTAAAACCTAGTTTAGTGTTAAACAGAGCCCATGTTTATTCTATGAAGACTGGTGACTTTAAGCTACAGAAACATGGAATGGATGGCACTAAAAGTGGGGCTGTGGTGATGGAGACTGAGAGAAAGTGCCCATTCTTTATGACAGAGAGGAGCCGGATGCCCAGGGACTCCTGGAGCTGCTGTGAGTGTGATGTGAAGAGTGTTGCCTTGGCTCGAGCCCCTCATCTGAAGGCTGCTGTGGTGTTCCATTCTTCCTTTTAACCTGGGGGCTTCTTGAGAGGCGGGCTCTGTGTCTGAGTAATCCACCTCATCAGTGCCTGGCGGGGGCCTCGGTAACAGAGCCTTAGTGCTAGAGATGGAGGATTCAAAGGTAAAGTAATAGTCTCCATTCGCAAGGAAGGAGAGGGAGTTAGCATTTGCTGACAAGTGCACACCTGGAGTCAACACTGTTGTACTATTTTGTGCTAAGATATTCTGTTTTTCACAATGCAAATTAGCCTAACTTTCCAAAAAAGAAAATTGAAATTTAGGGAGGGTGACTGGCCATGGACACAGAAGTTAGTAATAATCACAGTAGCAAGCACAGACAGTGCTTATTATGTGCCACTGTTATTAGGCAAGAACCTGACTTACTCATTTGTCCTCATAACAATCTTAACTTTATGAGGTTGGTATTATTATTATCTCCATTGTAGAGATGAGGACCCTGGGTCACACGGAGGTCAAGTACCTTGCCTAATATCATATAGCTAGTGGGTGGCTGAGCTCAGTTTCAAAGCAACACTCTCTCTGTAATAATCCATTTCTTCTTCACAGTTATACTGCTTTTCATGAATAAAGTAGAATTTGAACCCAAACCTTGCTTCTTTCTACAACATTGTTACCTTCTTGAGCTCATAGACATGGTCTTTGAGGTACTATATAGGTAGAACGTTTTATAATAGACAACACTGGACCTGTGGGTTGAAGGAAGGTGGGTTGAAGGAAGGTGACAATAATGCCAGTCTGCAGAATCTGAAGAAGAAATCAACAAGTTAGACTAAGGAAAAAGCATCTGAAGCAGGGAGCTCAGCAAGTGCAAAGGCACTGAGGCAGGATCTTGCCTCAGGGTGCTCAAAAAATAGGAAAGAGGGTACTTCAGAAATGATGACAGGGGCCTCCCTGGTTGTGAAGTGGTCCACAGCCACTGCAGCATGAATTAAATCTTCAGACCCACATGGCGCAGCAGACCTCTCCTGTCTCGCCCGCTGCTCCCCTCAGCAGTGTATTCCATACATCTGCTTGACCTACTCCCTGCTCTGTCTCTGGTGAATCCTCTCATTTCCATCCCTCCTCCCACCTCTGGCCTGCACCCCAGCTCTTGTATGCATAAATAAATAAAATAAATCTTAAAAAAAAAAAAAAGACAGTCTACAATAGTCTCTGCTTTCTAGGAATGGGTACTGTGTAATATTTTGATCACTTGTGATCATGTGCTTGGATGGTCTGAGCTCATTCACACCACGTGGTCTGTTAGCATTCATTCAATAAAACTTTGGGGAATGTTTTGTTGTAGTTTGTTTCTTGCTTCTTGTTTTTAGCTAGGTTGTTTTCTGCATCTTTATGTAGTGGGCACTCAGAATAATATGGAGTGAAGAATGTAGTCCTTGAGTATAGTGGAGAGCTTGCAAGGCAGTGAGTAAGCAGCAGTTTTTGGAAAGCCCATGTCGGCGCCTCTTTGGAGCATCCCAGTCAGTTCTTTCCCACTGTCAGTAACCAGCTTGACTTTGAAAAGCACTAATCTGCTTCTGTTAGTCATCTCCCCTACCACAATAATTTCCTTGACATGTAAAGGTGCATGCAAGTACCCAAAGATAATACAAAATACCAGTGAAATTGAAAACAGAGAATCATAAAGCTTATTGAAGTCTCACAATTTAACAATTGTATTTGTTCCACAAAGTAATTTTTCTAAATGATGAAAAAGATAGTGTTCATGAAATTAAAAAAAAAACAATAAAAGGCATCTGCAGAGTATCTTGGTGTACATATCCAATCAGTGGAATATTTTACAATTACTAAAAGAAAATAATATTATAATAAAAATAGTATTTTTGTGAATAACTATGGTAAAATATCCAGGATATGTTACAGTGAAATATATTTAAGTGGCTATATATTTGTTACTGTTTTTATAAAACATGTACACATATATGCACAAACATGCATTTGCTTATAGATGTGTGGAAATCTCTGGCAAGATTCACCAGAAACTGGTTGTGAGGAGATCTAGGGAGGGGACATGCACAGCTAGAAAACAGAAGGAAGGTTGTTCACTTTTTTCTATACTCCCTTTTGTACCTTTTGAACACTGAACTACCTGTGTGTCTTATTTTTTCATTGAAAGAAATAAAGCCTTAAACACACACACATTATGGTTAAGGGCTAGATTAACTCTTCTCTGAGGAATCGTGCTTGTTCTGTTCTTCCAGTGAGCCCCCCCAGAAGTTTTTTCAATTATTTTTCTGTGGCAGTAACACTTGGCACTTAAGGTAAGCCTAGTTTTCTGTATCCTGGTGATGAAGTCCATGAACTTTTTTTGGTGATCCTCCAAATAATAAATGCTGTAACAAATTAGTGTCTTTACCCACCTAATTATGGAGATGTTTTGCCTTTGCATTCCAATTCCTGCTGTATTCAGGCAACTAATTACTTAGTTAGATGTTTGATCTTTTAGAAAAAGGAAATCTCCTGAAGTGAGTATTGATTACATTTAAAATTCTTTGTTTCCCCCCTTTGTTTCTATGACTAGGGCGAGGAAGGAGATTGTTCTGTAAGAGTCTAAAAGTTGGTGCTTCATTTTCTTGTCTCTGAATTGTCTGTTCTCCCTTCCAGGCCCTTTTTGGATATGTGCCACATTGGTGTTTGCCATCGCAATTAGTGGGAATCTTTCTAACTTTTTAATCCATCTGGGAGAGAAGACATACCATTATGTGCCTGAATTCCGAAAAGGTTGGTGAATAAGTTGCCTTATTTGGAATGCTGTCAGTTTTTTTTTTTTTTAAAGATTTATTTATTTATGCATACAGAACTGGGGTACAGGCCAGAGGTACAGGAGCAGTGAGAGGCTTCACCAGAGACAGAGTGGGGAGCAGAGCAGGCATATCAACAAAGTACACTGCTGAGGGGAGCAGCAGGTGGGTCAGGAGAGGTCTGCCACGCCATGTGGATCACCTCTGGGGCTGGGATCAGACTGGCACTGAAGCAGCTGTGGCTCACTGCAGTGCTGCATCCTCACCCGCTGCCTCACCAGGGAGAGCCCTGATGTCAGTTTTTAACCCCTAGTTCTTTGTACCCACTGAACTCCTGACCCCTATCTGTAAGTGCTATAGCTCCTGCTTTTTACATATATAGCTAAGGGTTGAACATACCTACTGGCTCAGAATTTACCTTTCCTTTATATAAATCTGCATAACTTTTTCATTGTGGTAAGGTAAACAAAAACATTTATTGTGTTAGCGATTTCAAAGTGTATAAATCAGTGGCATTAAGTACATTCATAGTATTGTGAACCTAGATAGTTTTCTGGAAACCTGTAAGGCCAATAGCAATTGGAATTTATCCAAACAAAAATGTATAAAACAAGTAAAGAGCAGTGTGCCTCTGATTCTCCATTGTAGCATTATTTGTATCACTCAAACGTGGGAAACAGTAGGGGCATTGTTATTTAAGTTGTGATGACTCAAATAACTGGGTCTGTAGCCACTAATTAGGAAGTACTTAGAGCAACATGGAAAACTGATCCTAGACACTTAGGCCTGTGCTGTTAGCAACTTTGTAAGAGAAGTCTGCAAATGATCAGGGCTTAGAAGGGAACACAGGAATGAATGTGCCCTGCTGGCTGGCTTGTGGGTGATCTTGTTTTAAAACTTCCTTTCTTGTGGCAGTATTGGATAATTAAAGGGAAAAAATAGATTTGAGGGAGGTACTTCTGACAGCTGCCCCCAAATGAGGAAGTTTGGCTTCGAAGGAGACTGTCTTGTGCCATGTTCTCAGTTGTCTCGTGTCCCTGCCTGCCTGCTCTTCTGCTAAGGGGTTATATAGACACGGGTAAAAGCTCAGGCTCTGGAATGAGGCCATGGGCTTCACGATCCTGCTGCACTACCTGCTAGCTTCTACCTTGTTGGACCAGTTATTTTACCTCTGTTTGCCTCAGATGCCTCATCAGTGAAATGGGACTAGCAAGACCCATGTTAGGGCCCTCCCTCATGGTGCAGTGGGTTAAACTGCAGCACTGTGAAGCTATGGTAGCCACTGCAGCATGAGTTCAGTTCCCTGCCAGGGAGGTGACCTACGTGGTGTGGCAGACCTCTCCTGACCCGCCTGCTGCACCTCTCAGGAGTGTATTTCAGTTATTCATCCTGTTCCCCACTTTGTCTTTGGTAAATCCTCTCCCCCCAAAACCTCTGGCCTGTACCCCAGGTCTGTATACATAAATAAATAAATCTTTAAAAAAAACAAGACCCATGTTATAGGATTGTTGTAAGAATAATGACATACATAGAGGTTAGAATAGTAGCTTTGGATCAGAAAGAGAGTTTAATAAATATTATCTTGTTATTTGTACATCTCTTCATATGCTGTACATAGAAGGAGATGTATTCACCTGTTTGTGTGTTTCTATATAACCTTCCTTCTTTTCCTGTCCTTACCCTCCATGCCCATTTCCCTTCTTTCCTTCTCCATCGTAAAGTCAGACTTGGATTCTATTCCAAGTTCATTTATCAAATGACCTGGGGTTGAATTTAACTCAGTAAATATTATCAGTGAGGTACAGATCCTACCTTCAAGTAGTTTCATGCTAAAGTAAGGAAGGACAGGCACATGAATGTTGCTGTATATAGAATATGTGATTTCCTATATCAGAAATGTCTGTATCTATGTATACAAAGATAGGTATGTCCAGGAGAAGGAACAAATCGTCTTACCAAGGGTCTGGAAGCTCAGACATGCCTGTATCTGTTATTATCTTCTGGCTGGGTGTCTCAGTATTGGGAGGAATGGGATGTGTGGACTAGTGAGAGTCTTTGGCCCAGTCAATACACATTTTTCTGTTTTATGTCTGAGTTACATTCCAGAGTCCAAGCATGTCCCCACTATTTATTAATAATTTGACCTTGATCAAACCACTTAACTTCTCTGGTCTTGTTTTCTCATCTCTGAAATGAAGATACAGATAGATGAAATACTGTATTTACACATCCATTACTAATATAAAAAGTAAATTCTTGAGTGAGCATTTATTATTCAGCAATCAGTATTCTAACTACACCAGTTTTTACTTTAGTTCTCTAGTAATCATAGAAGGCAGTGTACTATTAGTTTTCCTGGCTTACAGATGTGCCAAAAAGGTTACTTAGCTACGTGACAGAGCTAGGATCAGAACCACAGAGCCTGCACTTCTGATTCTTCACAGCTTACCTCTCAGTAAAGCACTCAGTGTAATGCCTCATACCCAGGGATAGCTGTATAATAGTAGGGCCCTTCCCCTTTCTTAGTTACCCAAGAAAAAGGCACTGTGCCAGCATGAGGACATTTGGCTTAATGAGTAAGCTCCCAATAGGAAAAACTGCTTTGGGAGTTAGAAGTGTCTTGGACAGTCACATATGCAGAGTCTCCTGTACCTTTGCCTTTGCCAAGAGTGTTAAGTGAATTATCTGCAGATTTATGTACAAGGAGGGCTGGTGCCATGGGCTTAGCCATGCTGTTATGATCCCCTTTTCCAGAAGAGGGAAAATGAATCCTCTAGGGTGGAGGGGGAGGGAAGTTCAATAATGAGCTAGACATTGCTGTTCTGAGCAGCCACAAAATAGCATTTCCACAACAGGGACAAAATTGTTTAAAGAAGAAAGTGAAACTAGAGAATATTTTAAGCAGTTCATCAATGAGCTAGAATTTCAGAAACAGAAGAAACTCTAAATAGCATACAGAGCAAGTTAATCTGTATCCAGGGCATTTAAATAAATTTGCTAGAGAAATCAATGTCAGCTTTTGTTATAGTAGGACAGAGGACATGTTCTTCCAAGGGGTAGTGGCTTTCATTTGATTGAAATGCTCAGTGTGTTTTTGTTTTGTTTTTAAAGATTTATTTATTTATGCATACAGAACTGGGGTACAGACCAGAGGTGTGGTGGGTAAGGGGATTCACCAGAATCAGAGTGGGAAACAGAACAGGCAGATTGACGAAGAACACTGCTGAGGGGAGCAGCGGGCAGGTCAGGAAAGGTCTGCCATGCCATATGGGTCAGCTCCCTGGCTGGGATCAAACTCATGCTGCAGTGGCTGTGGAAACCTTCATTATGCGGTGCTTTAACCCGCTGCGCCACCAAGGAGAGCCCGAAACGCTCAGTGTGTTTAAACACTTGTAGTGTATCCCTCTGAAGTATTTCAGTTGTTGAGTAGTACTGTAATTCGCTAGACCGTATGAAAGACAGTTGGTCATCACCACAAAAGCATGTGCCGAAGGCTCATTTTAGCCCTTTCATAGGGCAGCTACTGTGTGTCAGGTATGTGCCTGTGGATAATCAGGGCCTGTGAAGGCCAGTCAGACAGGATCCCGTGGTCTGATGGAGTGGGTGTCAGCATGTGCTAGGAAGTAAGTCAAGTGAGGCATTAGAAATGCTCCGAGAAAATTTGAAGCTGTGGTGGGGATTAAAACTTGTGTCCATTCACCCCCAGTGTCCATAGCAGCCACTGTCATCTATGCCTATGCCTGGCTGGTTCCTCTTGCGCTCTGGGGTTTCCTCATGTGGAGAAACAGCAAAGTGATGAACATTGTTTCCTACTCGTTTCTGGAGATTGTGTGTGTCTATGGATATTCACTCTTCATTTATATCCCTACAGCAGTAAGTACACTTACTCTGAGCGATACCTTGTTCTTGATTGGAAATTCAGCCAGCATTATCATGTCTAGCCTAAGCACTTGAAAAATACCCTTTGCTTGTAGAAGTTCAGCATGAATGGAGGCTGGGGAGCCAAGTGCCTGCACTGGGTCTCCAGCTCTTCCTTCTGTGCTTTCTCCTCTCTGCTTGCTGGTGGTGTTTCTCCAGGCTGAACTGAAAAACTGCAATGGCGGTGGGGGCCTGGCTGCTGGTTGGCTCTGGGGCTTTTATAAACATGTTTGCCTGGAATGAACAAATGCCCCTCTGAATGCCTCCCCAAAAATCTCTCCCCTCTCTTTTTTTCTTTCAGATACTGTGGATTATCCCCCAGAGAGCTGTTCGTTGGATTCTAGTCATGATTGCCCTGGGCATCTCGGGCTCTGTGTTGGCAATGACATTTTGGCCAGCTGTTCGAGAGGATAACCGGCGCATCGCGTTGACCACAATTGTGACGATCGTGTTGCTTCACATGCTGCTTTCTGTGGGCTGCTTGGTATAGTCTCATTCCTGCATTCATTTGGTAGTGCTTTTGATGCAAATGCTTCAAAACTGTTAGACACGATGGTTCTTTTAAAACCAGCTCCATGAAATCAGTATCATTTTCAATAGACTCTCCTAGATGAGAAGTGCTAAAGTCAAGAGAATTTGATTGCACTCTCTGGATTTACCTAATCCTGAAACGTGTCTGGCTACACCAAAGACTTGGTGTCTGGCCAGCAGAAGTGGGAGGGGACTGGGAGAAGGACGAGGGGGAATTCTACTTGTGGATGCCTTTGCTGATACTCTGCACACAAATTTAAAGTTGCACAGGTAGGAAGTTTAAGAATGAAGTCCCATAGGTATATACAGTTACTTTTAAGGTGAACAATATTTGTAATAGTTTTCAAGTTTGTGTGTTTAGGTATCTTTTAGGCAAAGCCTGTTTTTGAGTCAGACAGGTCGAGATTAAAGTCCAGATCTGTCACTCACTGGCTGTGTGAGCTTGGATCTAACCCTCTGAATCTGAATGTCTCTGTCTGTTACAGGAACTTAGCAGTTCCTGTCACAGAGAATAAAGTAACACATATAAAGCACCTGCCCTAGCACTTAGCCCCCTCAGTATCTACAAGTTAGCCTCCTCTCCTTGGGCCCCAAGGAGACAGGGTTGTGTACATGCTGTGCACAAAAACTGCTGTCTGCTGCCGTAATTAATTAGAGCCTGACATGAGTTTCAGAAAACTCATGTTTTGGTCACTGATGAAGGGAAGGACATGTCTCAGAAAGAGTCCACAGAACACATGCAGATCCTTGGTCAGGTTTGGCATTTGTAGGAGTAAGATATTTCTCTCATACCATTTGATCTTCAATATTTTTTTGTATAGATGACCGTGGTCTCCTTAAGTACATTAATGAGATATTAGTACTTTGTTATTGGTCACATCTCATCACGTGCCCAGTTCTGAAGCATAGACTTGGTTTGTATAAATTTCATGTGCATTTAAGTTTGAGTACTTGGGACAGAGGACTGAGGGTGTGATCTGAACACCCAGCAAGAGTGGCCCAAAGTTGCAGTGAGTGTATGGGTGAAAGCCTGAGCATCCCACGCTGGAGACAACGCTCGTCCTTTAGGGACAGCTCTCTCTGGTGTCTTCCCATCTGTGCCCTGAACTTCTTACCCAATACAGGCCTGGTTGAAAAATTAGGAGAGAAAAGGCCTGCCTACTCAGAGGAGCAGGCAGGTTGGGTGAAGAGCAGGGGATATTGCTGGAATGGGACCTCTTCTTGTTGGGGCTTTCTCCTTGAAGAAGGAAGCTGTCAGTGATCAGGTGATCAGGTATTTTGTCAGAGGCCCACAGTAGTTGGGGTTTTGCTGTCAAGCACCTAGCCCCTTCTGCAAGAGGACTGAAGCAGAAGTTAGGAAAGTCCCAGTTCCATCCCTCCCTGCTTCGGTTATTTTCCATTCCTGAACCCCCATTGCTTCATTTAGCAAAAGACTTATAGTAACATCTTTACTGTTGTGAGGTCAAATGATAAATGTAACGTGAAAATGTGGCAGGTCACACAAGCAGAATGCATTATTATTGGAAAAGAAGAGAGAGGAATTAGCAGGGGAGTTTTTGAGCTGAGGGATATAGACTGAACCAGACAGCTTGGCCTTCTCATTTTTCCCTGGGGAATGTGGTTTGGTGTTTTTGTTTTAGCGCAGTGAAACATGAGAGCCCAGGGTGCTTGCACCTGTACACAATCCCTAAGATGGTTGTGGAACACATTGGCAGGGACAGCTGAGTCCCTTCTTGGCTGATGTGTTTGGAGGTGTATAAGCCCATGTTTGAGGTGGTTACTGCTGGGTCCTGCTCCTTAACTATCTGCTGGGTGATATTTCCACCCCTATTTGTAGAAGCTTGCTGATTGATCCAGAGGCCCCTATGGGGCCTGTGTCTGGGATGGGCATAGGGTAAGTGCCAAATTTTATAGGATGTGTTGGAAAATAGAAGAACGTAGACTTTGGAGTGAGACACAGCTGGGTAGAAATCCTGGCTCAGACACATTGACATGACAGCCCTCAGGAACTCTCTATCACTTTGAGCCTCAGTTTACTCATCTTTAAAACAGCTAAAGTTGCCTACCACGAGAGGTTACCAAGTAGATTAAGGACGTGTCTGATGCACAGCAGACACTCAGCAAATGGCCACTGTGGTTGTTGTTATGAATAATAATGGAATTGATGAATCATGGAATGGCAGCTTGCCTGAGAGATGGTCTTTCCCAGTGCTTTCTCTTACAGAGAGATAACTGAGGCCCGTGGGGGTACAGTGACTTGTGAATTTGGTTAGAACTTCTTGGCTCCTTCTCTCCTGTGAGGGTTTGCCTGGAAGCAAGGCATTGTTCCTGCATAATAGGGACTTTTTGACTCAATGCACCTGCAAGATAACTGCAGGGAGCCAACACCAGCTGCACAGTCCCTGTCCCCCTGAAAGTCAGGGACTCTTCTTTCCCTGCTTCAGAAAACAGCTGCCTTTAGGGGATCTGGGGAGGAAGTCTTTTAAAAGCCACAAGTTGCTCTGAGCATCTGACAAACTGGAAAAAATCAGCCAAAACTCTTTGGCTTGGGCGGTTGAAGAGTTAAGGGAGTGGGACGCGTCTGAGACGCGCCAACGTGTCATGCTGGTGCCCTCTTGTGGCTGACGGAGTACAGAGCTAGTTAGAGATGGCTCTGGATAGCGTCTTTCTTTTTCCCTTCCTGAGGCCCTGGCCCTAAGGGGAAGCCTGAGTGGGCAGATCATGAACAGATTCCCTTTTCCTTTGAGCAGCCGGTGTGTGTTCATGGCTACCGAGGTTGGTGTTTTCCTGGGCTAAAGTTAGGATTCTCAGACGGTGAAACAGATGGGAAGAACCTCTTTAATGTTTTCCCTCTTCTACTATCTTCTGATTTTTGACAGTTCCATTGTAGCTGGTGAGTAGAAGCATTTATCCAACCTTTCATTTCAAAGCTGAAGAATTAGGAGGTGTAAAGTCCACCTTGCTCTTACTTTTAGAGGTCTTTACAGGGAGCTGCTGATTCCACAGCAACCTAGCATAGCTCAGTTCAATAAAGTATCGATTGTTTCCATGATATGCCAGGCCCTGTGCAAGGTGCTGGTGACACGAAGTCAGGATGGATGCAGTGGTAACCCTGGAGGAGGGACTGTACAAGAGAGTGACTAGGAGCTTGAGTTTTGGGGTCCTGAAGACCCAGCGTTGAGGCCGGCCCTGCTACTCATTAGCCATTTGTACTGATGAAATGACAGTCTCTAGGAGCCTTGGTTTCTTTGTCTGTCAAATGGAGGATAATAATAACTACCTCATTGGATTTTTCGGAAGATTAAGTCATATGTGTTAAGTTGAATGAGTGAGATAGACAGAAACAGAGATTTTAGCAGTGTGGTAGGGGGAACACAGCCCACGAAAGCCCAGAAATACTGCCAGTGTGGCGGCTAGTAGGACACTCACCCAGACCACCACTTTGTTCTCTCATGCTCTCCTTTCCTGCAGGCATACTTTTTTGATGCACCAGAGATGGACCATCTTCCAACAGCTACATTTGCTCCGAACCAAACAGTCACAGCAGCCAAGCCCAGCTAAGAGGAATGTAAGTTTGTGTTTTCACCTTCCTGCTGTGCAGTACAATGAAAAGTCTGTCGGTGCGTCAGCTCCATTACTTTTAGCATAGGAACAGAGAGGGCTAGATCTGTCATCATGTGTCATAATTTAGTTGGGGGCGGGGGCGGCGGTGAGTGCACCTGCCCATGTGTGGGCCGGTTCTTCCAAAGGCTTCAGTTGTGAAATCCACATGACTGTAATTTAGGAAATGTGAGTTCCTAGATGCTTCTATAAGAGGGGCTCCTGCTCTTTGGTCCCAGTATCCCCTCTCCTCTCCTCCCTGCCCCATCTGTACAGTGTAGTTTTGTTCAGCTTGATTAAGGTCATAGTGGTTTTTTTCTGGTTTCTCTGTGACTTCTCAGACTGGCTGCAGGTCCAGAGTGTGACCTCTCTTAAATTACTCAAGGAGTTCTCCAAAGCTCACAAATTCTCGTGCCTACTTTGTTCTGATCCTCTTTGATGATTCCACTCTCAATGCCTAGTTTAGTAGGTGAGAGTGAAGGAAAAAGACCCCATTCCTCCACGGCTTGTTTCTCACCTTATATTCCACTGCCTCAGTTTACCAAGATGGTTTACTGTGCTGGCCTTGCCATTGCCAGAACACATGGAGCCTTTGCACTTGCTTTTCTCACTGTCTGAAATGTTTTTTCCCTCCCAGCAGTCATCTTACTGCTTGCCCCATTGCAGCTTACATCCCCATTACTGGTGTTCGAAACACTGTTCTTTACCGTCGGTCCCTTTGCCTCTCCATTTGTTCACTCCTTCATTCATTTGTCCTTGGAGTGTGTCTCCCCAACCACTCAGCTCAGAAGAACAAGGAGTGGGTGTTACTCTTCATCTTCATTGCCCACCATGTGACCTGGCATACTCTGGGCACTCTGTGTATGTTTGTGGAACAAATGAAGTCACATCCTAATAATCTCCATTTAGACCAAGAACCTTCACTGTGTTTTGTAGTCACAAACTGACTTTTCTCCTCAAGCTGCTGTCTCCTTAACCAAGGCCTTTAAGAGTCAAATAACATTAAAATTAAATCCCTACCCTACTGTCTACAAGCAGTCTACCTGGGGCAAAGGCTTCATCTCTCTGATCCTTCACTAACTTAGCTATGATAAGGGTGATTCCACCCATGTTCTAAGATTGTAGTGATCATGCTTATTAAAGCTCCTGGCCATGGTTAAGATGCTCAGTAATGAAGCTGAACCTACAGCCCCCTGAGAGTGATTCAGTAATTTGAATTAAAGTCTGTCCACACCCCAGCTGTAAACCTTCCAAGAGTCAGGCGTGGCATCTGAGAAGAGCATGGACCCCAGGCCCTTGCAGCCTCCATTCCCGATTTTCACAGATTTCACACCTGTGGGCTTCGCTCAGCTCTGTAAACTTGGGTGTCAGTTCCTCTGTTTGGGTGGCGCACCTCCAAATGAGATCGTGATGAGCACTCTCTATGGAGCCTCCCTGGCAGAAGCATCAATTGCTTTGCCAATGACAGGGACTGTCCAGGGCCCTGGGCACTGCAGATTTATGTGCTGGCTACGCCTTCTCTTGTAATCGCTGGACTCCAGCTTTCAGTGAAAAAGGATAGCTTCTAATCTCGCAGAAAACCTTTTTCATGTAAGTCTGTAATTTCAGGATCAGAGGGGAACTTCCAGGGACACTTGTAACCAGGGCACTACCCCACATACACAGACTATTGAACTGTTGCAAAGAATATCTTTCATCCTTCCTTTCTTCATTCATTCCTCCTTCCTTTTTTTTTTTTTTTTAATTTTTTTTTTAAAGATTTATTTATTTATGCATACAGAACTGGGGTACAGGCCAGAGGCGCAGGGGCGGCGAGAGGCTTTCACCAGAGACAGAGTGGGGAGCAGAACAGGCAGATCAACGAAGTACACTGCTGAGAGGAGCAGCGGGCGGGTCAGAAGAGGTCTGCCACGCCATGTGGTCTTCTCCGGGGCAGGCGGGAATCAAACTCATGCGGAAGTGGCTTTAGCTTCTCAGTGCTGTGCTTTAACCCGCTGCGCCACCAGGGACGGCCCCATTCCTCCTTCCTTTTTGAAATTTAATTTATCCCATGAGGACCAGTGCTGTTTCTTCCCTGAGTCAAGACCTAGAATCTGTACCTGGGAAGTGTTACTTTGGTCTAAGGGATGGAATACCTGAAGACCACATCCTGATTGGGACTGTTTCCCCAGGGCCTGTGACAAGTGGATCTGTCCAGAGGAGGACAGCCAGGGGCGATTACACTGCAGTGTGGTGAGGGCCTTCAAGTGTGATCATTCCACCCCCCAGCACTGAGATACAGTGCTTATATGCCGGCATTCTCACTCACTCATGTCAAGAGTGTTCAGTGCACAAGCCAAAGCCACAGACCTTCTACTAGGTTTATACACATCAGTTCTTTTACTCTGAAATTAGCTTTAGTTTAATGCTGTAATCCCTTGTAACACAGCACCCAGACTATAAGATTTGGCACTACGGCTGGCACTGTTCCTGCCAGGTCCTTACTCTTATGCCATGGCTGAAATGTGCCTGCCCAGAGAATTCATTTTCAGCTCCTATGCTATTTCTTTCTCTGTTTTCTCCTAACTGTTCCCTTTCTTTGAAATAAATTGGGACAGTCTGGAATAGCAAGTGGGTCAACACGATAGCTTTTTTAAAAACTTAGTAGAAAAATTTAAATATGGATAATGTGATTTACAATATAATGAAAAGTATTATAAATCCCCATGTTTCCATCACCTGCTTTCAACAGTTGTCAGCTTGTTGCAGTGTTGTTTCCTCTAACATCCTCCTATTCCCCACGTATTTTAATTTTTTTTATTTATGTGTAAAGAACTGGGGTACAGGCCAGAGGTGCAGGAGCAGTGAAAGGATTCACCAGAGACAGTGGGGAGCAGAACAGGCAGATTGACAAGTACATTGCTGAGGGGAGCAGCGGGCGAGACAGGAGAGGTCTGCCGCGCCATGTGGGTCAGCTCTGGGGCTGGGGACGCAGCTCATGCAGAAGCAGCTGCCAGTGCTAGTAGCTTCACAGTGCTGTGCTTCAGCCCATTGCGCCAACAGAGAGGGCCCATCCACATATTATTTTGAAGTAAATCTAAGACATCCTGTTATTTCATCCGTAAATATTTTAATTCTGTGTCTACTCAAGATACTCTTTAAAACATAATCATAATATGATAACTTCGAAAAAATGGTAACTCCTTAATATCAAATATACGTCAGTGTTTGAACCCATCACAGTTGGTTGATGAATCTCTTAAATGGCTTTTAAACTATAGCTTAACACTTCCCTCTCTCTGTTTTCCTTTGCCATTTATTTGTTGAAGAATTGTTTACCCTAGAGTGTCTCACTCTGATTCTGCTGATTGTGTCTCTGTGGTATCATCTAACACATTGCTCATACATCTGCTTTCTGTAACTTGGTGATTGTAGCTAAAGGTTTGATCAGATTCAAGCATTTTAATTTTTACTTTTGTTGAGACAACTTGATATATCCAGTTAAATTCTTCAATTTATAAGCTCCTAATTTCTAGTTATCTTTCTCCTATCAGAAGCCATTAATAAAAGCAATGCCTAGCTTTGATAATTTGTTAGGGTTTTCAAAATGGTGCTATTTCATTTCAGTCTTTCCTTCTTTTGTTTATTTGATACAATACTTCTTTAATAAAAATGTTTCTTCATCTACCATTTGTTTATTCAGTTTTATCGATTACATAAGAAAAAAAGAGCAAATATTCTTGTTCTTTACCTGCTTTCAGCAGAGAAGTTTGTTCACTCACACTCTGCAGCGGGACCTTTTCTGTCCATGTAAATCCTTGCTTACAGATGCTCAGATTGTCTTATCTCTTGCCAGTGGCTGCTGAGTGCTGTTGGATAACTGTCTGTCGGTCACAACAAAATGTTCCAGGGCCATTTTTGAACACTTTCTGTCCCAGGCCCTTTCTCTAGGGACTCCTGAAAAATTTGCAGATCACAATCTGGCTGCGGGGGTGCTCACTGCCAGCAAATTCAGTCATTATTTTTAGGCCTTCTCCGTATTCAGAGCCAGGAAATACGTTTGTTGCTTGCTTGGTTAATCTCTTTTAAAGACGCGACAGTGAGAGTTCATACTCATATTTCTAATTCCTGTTTAGCACTATGGGTTTTTGTGAAATTGCTTTTCTTTTATTTCTGCTGCCTCCTTTCTCCCATACTGGGAATGTCACTTGTCACCAACACCAGCGATGATGGGACTATCACATTAGCACTTGACCCTAATGTGGGGTCTTGATCTCACATGTACCCCAACATGCTAATAATAATAGTCATAATACTAGCAGTGGTCATTGAAAAATAGTACTTAATAGTCTTTAAAAAACTTTTTTTTGAGCTCTGAAATGCCCTTGTCTGCCTTGTTTACTTAGAAACTTGTTCTTTGTTCTTTAGGGCCTACTTCAGGTACTATCTTTTGCTTAGTGAAGTTTCTGTTGCTTATGTCTCTGAATCCTCCATTTGTGTCTGTTCTCTCTGTTATGGCAATTTTCTTATTTACTATAACTCCATAACTGAGAACTTCTTGAGGGCAGAGCATTATTTGCCAATAAATATCCCACCACCCAGTAGGTACTTGAGGGAAGTTTGATTTTTAACAAGTGACAGTGGATATATATAAGAAAGTTTTGGATATACTCAAAACTTTCAGTTCTAAAACTTGCCATGCTACTTGGAGACTCTTGTTCATTTCTTCAGGTCCTACTTTTTGCAACTCTTTGCTAGGTTATTGTGGTGAACAGTCTTTTTTTTAAAGATTTTTTTATTTATGCACACAAGAACTGGGGTACAGGCCAGAGGTGGGGGTGTGAGAGGATTCACCAGAGACAGAGTGGGGAGCAGAACAGGCAAATTTCCTGAAATACACTGCTGGGAGGAGCAGTGGGCAGGTCAGGAGAGGTCTGCTGTGCCATGTGGGTCATCTCCCTGGCTGGGGATCAAACTTGTGCTACAGTGGCTGTGGCTAGCTTCATAGTGCTGTGCTTTAACCTGTTGCACCACCAGACAGGGTCCAGCCCTTCCAGATTTTTTACCCAAATTTTTATATCTGAAGCATCACACAAACTAGACGGTTCCTCTAAATTAAACAAAGAATCATGACTTCAGGAGCTTCTGGTTGGGAAACCTCAGATCAGGTGATGGTGATATTGTCTAGACTTGGCTATAAAATTGGGGCCAGGAAGGGAGCAAGTCACACTTGTGCCACAGTGGGGCCACCAGGGTGGGGAATCAGAAGTGCCCAAGTGTCAAGTTGTAGACTTAAGGGACAAGGGATTCCTGACTGATGCTGATATGATGGACCAAGTCTGTCTCAAAGGGCTGTGTCATCTTACTTGCCACCTCTGGTCTTAGTGCCAGGAATTCCTAATCTCTGTCCTACAGACCAACCCACCGCCCCCCCCCCCACACACACAAAAGTTGGCAGCAAGAGAGGAATTTTCTGTCTTTAAATACTCCTATAGTGGACATTAATTTGGTACAGTCAACTTGAAAGTTGAAACAAAAACAAAGAATCTACTTATGAAAATAAAATCTTTAGGACCTGCCCTGTGGGCTGGTTTGTCCCTACCTTTATTTAGCAGTTCAGGAACTGATGTTTACCAGAAGGCCCATCAGTACATTTAGGTTCTTTCAACTCCAGCAAATTACAGCAGTCACCCTTTTCCAACTGCTTTTCACAGATAATTTGTTGGTGCTCTTCCCCTCTCTTGAGTCAGTAGAGGCAGGCAGATAGTCCTGCCTCAGTCCCACCTTCATGGTGCTGAGATGCTGCCGGTGGGTTCTGATACTGCCCCCTCTGCGCTCTCCAGGAGGCTTCACGCACGTGAGGTGAAGGCTCCCCCCACCCTTAGGAGCCCTGCTCTGCTCCATTCCTTTATCTTTCCGGGATTTAACCATCTCTAGCCTTCCCAGCTTAAACCTTGCAAATCCCCAAGTTGGTGGACCAATCGGTGCCTCAAATTCCTTATGTTCAAAACATGCATCCTACAGCCAGATCCTTCTCAACCTCCTGTTTCAGTGAATGGCACCACCCCCCACTTCAGGTTAGGTTAGATTCATTATCAGACGCTCTCACAGTACCTTATAATCACATAAATAATGTGTTAGGTCTTTGTTTACCCTACTAGACTGTAAGTTTCTCAAGACTTGGGACCACATCGCCTTGTTCATCATTATACCCATGTCTGGTACATGACTCGTCAATCAGTATTTGTTGGGTTGATGAAGAAAGTCCCTCAGTTACCATGTTAGAAACATCTGAATCAGTGTGAATTGCTCTCTCTCATCTTCCTATCTTACCTGCCAACAAGATTTGCCCATCCTGCCTCTGAAAGTGACTCTTTTTGTTTTCCAGTTTTCTTTTTATTTTTTGGAGTGTGGTTCTTCTGCACATGGCATTCACTGCAGGCAAGCAGAATGACCAGAGCCAAGAGGAAAACTGATGGAAAGACACGAAGTCCTGGCAGCCGGATGGTGCTGTACTAAGCCTAATCGCCTGTTTAACAAACAAAAATAAAATGTTGTTCAACTCTTCTCTGCTCATCCATCAGTGACCCGCGTGCCCACACTCATGTGGGCTGAAACACAGGGCAGGGGTTTGGGCGAACTCAAGCGCCTCGTCATTTGCCCCTCACTCAAAGTAGAAGTACTTGCACAGTGCTGCACCCTGAGTACACCCTCTGGGCCTGAATGGACCCATCCCAACTTTTGATGTTTCGGAATTGTGTACACATTACCTGGGTCATGCTCTTCTCGCCCAGTGCTTGCCATCCTAAAGTGCCCTAGCAATGTGAACTTTGGAGGGGTTCATGGGGAACTTGAAAATGTGTGCTTGGCGACCTGGCACTGGGCACCGAAATCTAATGGTTGCTGATACGCAACATAGCATCTGTGTCTGCATCTCTTGACTTTGTTCCTCTTGGTGTTTTATCCTTAATATACTGGAGGCTGCTAGGGATCTGATTTAATGAACTCACTGTTGTGGTGGGGGAGGGAGGTTAAAAATGGACATTCAGACTATTTCCTCTGATACGTATGGTATAGTGCAAGTGTTCACTGGTATTACTGCAACCTGTTTTGGCACACAGATTATAGAAGATTTTTCTAGAGCACTTTGAGAACCTCCTCGAAGTGGCATGACTTCCTGACTAGAGTGCAGGAAGGGAGAAACCAGTGACATTGGAAACCTGGCTTTTTATACTTTTTATTCAAAATGCGCACCACCCCCAAGGGAGAGCTGCTAATAGGTCAGAACTGCTGACTTAGTGCTTGTTAACTTTGTCAGACAGGAGTCCCTTGTGTATCTCTGAGGCAACTACAAAGACATTTGGACTTCAAAGACAGATAAAGAAAGATGCACACACATTCGGGCTATAGTGAGCTTCAGGTCACCTGGGCAAACCTCCAATCAGATGCTGAGTCTTCGCCTACCAGCTCACCTTAAATTACTCAGTAATTATGTGTTGTGCACCTACTATGTACTGGTCACTATTCTAGAGCAGCAAACTTGTTCTTGTGGCTTTTCTAGCCTGGTGGTCACTGCTAAGTGGTTGTCTGTCTCAGGCTCTAAGGCAGATATTTCTTTCTTCAAACAGTTGTGACCCCGCAGCTTTCACTGGTTGATCCAACTGTACCCCTTGAGCCTCTCAGACAAGTCTGAGTTTTTTTCCTTTTGTTAGCTTCAGCTGTTTGAAGACACCTGTCCCATACTCCCTGAGTCATCTCCACCTAAATATTTCTCTTGTCTTCAAGGATTCTTCTGAGAACGTGGTGGTCAGACTTTTCAGGTCACCCTCTAAACTCATAGGCCTGCTCCGTGATTCCTACACACTGGAGCCTGTAAGTCCATCCGCAACCCCCTTCCTGTCTCTTACCAAGAGTGGCTGTATTTTTCTCCTGTTGAGTAGAATCACATTGTAGAATAATAAGAAATCTATTATTGGTGTCCCAGTTTTTGATACAAAGCCCCTAAAATCCATATAATCGATATCTGGTATAACATTTTGTTGTTATTCCTGGTTCCTGACAGAGCTCCCAAGACCCTTGGAACTTCCTGAGTGATAGGAATACCTCATAGAGTCCCTAAATGCCCTGGAATTTCTTTGGTGATGGAATGTCTTTTGTTTTAATAAGGTGACTTTGCGGGGCTCCTGAATGCTAATGGTCGCCAAAAAGACCAAACTATGATTACAAGCTTAAAACTTTCAGCCCTATCCTCTATCCTAGAGATTGGATAGAGAGGTCCTGGAAATGGAGTTAATAATTGATCATGACTACATGATGAAGCTTCCATAAAAATTCCAGAAGAGTGAGGTTTGGAGAACCCCTGGGTTTGTGAACGCTTGCACATGTTGGGAGTGGGCCACAGCTCCAGGAGGGACAGGAGCTTCTGCACCAGGCACTCTTCCAGTCTTCCTCCTGTGTTTATCTCTATATGGTTACTCATGTGTAGTGTTTAAAGCTTTCCCTGGGTCTTGTGAATTCTTCTAGCAAGTTATCAAACCCAAGGAGATGGTCATGGGAACCTCCAATTTATAACCAAGTCAGACAGTGTGGGTAACTTGAGAATAATATTTTGTTGTAATATTTGGTCTTGATTCCTGCCAACTTACAGTTAGCGCTTGAACTGGGGAGAAGTCTTGTGGGGCTTACTCTGTGAGGTCTGGGCTCACTCCAGGTGGTTAGTGTGTCAAAATTACTTGGGGAATAAAAAGCCAAGTGTGCTGTGGGACTGTGTGAGTGAAGAATAACTGAACTTTTCCTAGGAACATACAAATATCTATTTGGGGGAGAATTTCATTGTTACTGAGTACTTTTAAGTGTGGTCTGGTAAACTTTCCGAAAAGTATTTTTTAGAATCTATAATAAAGTGGTCAGGATTTAATTTTTAAATAAGGATATCAGATGATCCATTATTATAAATTAGCAACATAATCTTATAAAAGAGGATATTATAAAATCAGATAATTTGGAAGGGTATAATCTCAGTACTAAAAACTTGAATAAACAAACTTAGCTTTATGAAAAACTGGTTACTTAACAAAATTAGGGATTTTACTTTCTTGTATAAATTAACGTTTACTCTCTTGTGTATACTATTATAGTAAATTAAAATCTTGACTCATTTTTCTTTTTACTATGTTCATTAACACCTGGCAGCTCATTTCTCTCCAGCACAGGTCAACTCTTGACAGAAGGAAAAGCAGAAAGTGTGAAAAGGGTAGGTCAGTGGAGTTGACTCCTTTTTTAATGTGCTTTTTTCAAGCCCCACCCGATGTCTTATTCTTTATGTGTGTGTGTGTGTGTGTGTGTGTGTGTGTCTTTTTTTAACTTTCCTGTGTGGTCCAGTAGCCAGTCTGCTACTCCCCACCTTGGCTTACAAAGTACTTGAGCTCTAAAGAAAATGGAGGAAGGGATTTCCTCTCAAATTTCCCTTAGTTTTCACTCCATAATAGTCATCATCATTATGGGGAGAATAATTCACTGGGGCTAACAACTGGGCAGGTCTTAGGAAACAGCCAACCCAGATGCTCCAGCCTCCTTGTCCTGTGGATTCATGAAAATGTTGGGGGTTCCCATAGAGGGAGATAGGGTTGTGTGGGGGAAAGGTTGGTGTATCCACTTTCAAAATGGCTGACCCCGAAGCCACTGAGATGTCTGCCCAGCTATTTTTTTTTTTTTAATTATTTATGCACACAAGAGCTGAGGTGCAGGGATGAGAAGACAGAATGGGGGGCAGCACAGGGCAAATCTGAAATACACTGCTGAGGGGAGCAGTGGGCAAAGCGTGTGAGACCAGAGATGTCTGCACCATGTCGATAGTTCCCTGGCTAAGGATCCTACCGTGCTGCAGATTGCTTCATAGTGCTGTGCTTTAACAAGACTTGTGCCACCTTCCCCTTGTTTAACTAATCTTCCCTGAGTGTTGATCCAAAACTAGAGCCAGTGACACTGGTAGTGCCACAAGCAAGGTGGCACCTTCCATTTAGGTGATTGCCAGCAGGGTTCTTTCATCCCTCACCTGGGTTCCCGGGAACATGCTAAAACAGGTTCCAGGCCATCTGTCACCTGAGTCCAGCCAAGCAGTCAGATACAGAGTGCCCCAGTTGCTGATATGGGTATCCATTTGAAATGGCTTCTGCAAAAACTGTTGCTAGGGCTCACCTACCATGCTTGAAGTGATTCAGTCCATCAAAGGATATTTTCTGGGCCCCAGGTCCCAGGACAACACACAAAAATGGCTTTAAGCACACAGTCACAAGGACTAGGGGAGTGACTGATGGGTATGGCTCTGAATATGCTTATGTTTTATTAGTCAGAAATGTATCACATGGTCACCCCTGGTTAAAAGGGAGGCTGGGAAGTGCTTCTTGGTTTTAAAATGTTCTCAGTAAGGAAGGAAGAAGGAATGATACGTCGGGACCTCGACTAGAAAATCAATGAGCTTTGTCCATTGTCATTTTGCATCATATAAATAATTGAAAAAAGAAGTATGGGAAGATGGCAGTGATAGCAACATTTCCTAACCTCCTTTATTCCCCCTTAAAAGCAAAGCAAATAAGCTATACAGCCCCCAAAACCTACAGACACCATCTACAACAACCTAGGAGAAGAAATAACAAATCTGAAAATTCAGTAGATGGCAGCTCCGACTTGCATGGTATTGGTATTTTTGTGCAAAGGAGAGAGGGAAGCAACATGGTAGATGCCTGAGAAATCTGAAAATAAAGGGTCCCCAAAATCATGAACAAGAACTACATGTTAAGGACAGTGGACCATTTGGAGAATGGTCTCATTTGTAGCTGATAAGTTACGGGATCAAAGTAAGCCTGAAGATGTTAGAACAGCCCAGATCCTATGAAGTCTCAAAACCAGCTCAAGTGTCTTTCCAGAACACCAGTACAGACATTATGGGCAGATTTAGGGTAGGACATGTATATTTGGGGCAAAGGAACAATAAGGCTGAGCGAGAATGGAGAGGGGAACAGAGCCAGGGGACCTCAGAGTATGAAGTTACATTTTGAACACTTCATGGAAACAGAAAAGGAAGCCATAGAACTTTGAAAATAATAAAACATTCCTGAATCACCCCTCCCTCCTAATGTGCAGGAAAACTAATTTCATGAAAAATGAGCAACAGAAAGGACTGCAGCCCAATCTAATGAAATTATAAGAAAAATGAGAACCAGGAGCGGAGTAACATCCCTAATGAAATGGAAGCATCCCAACAGACATGTCCACAAAACCAGATAAAAGCTCTAACTTATTATTTCAAAATGACCTAAAGTAAGAAAATAATACAAGATATGAAAGGAGGACAGATCAGAATTGGACAGCAGAAATTAGAAATGAGACTCAGAAAGAATTGGAAAGTACAGAGAAAATTCATAAATAAAGACTGAACTAGAAGGAATATCATAGTAACATAGTTGTTGCATGACAGAGGATGCCTTAAGGGAGTAAGTGACAAAATGAAAAAAAAATTTAATTCCAGAACAACTAAAGAAATAGCAAAGCATTCAGGGCAAAATGACATACAGAACAGAGGCAAACAAAAACCTATCGTGTATTACATGTCTCTGGAGAAGAAAAAATAATGTAATGAAGGAGAATGCCACCACCACTGCCACCACCCCATAAATTAAAAAGAAAACTTCATGAAAAAAAATGTAAAAACTTTGAGACCTAAGGAAATCAACATAGAGAAAAGCTACCTAGGGAAATCAGCTCTAGGAAAGATAAGACACTGAAACATATTCTAAAGTAAAAGTAAAATTGGTGGGTTTTAAAGAAAATACATTTTGGCCATCCAGGCTAAAAGACATTCACTTCGAAGGAAAAGAAAATCATATTGTCACACTTTTTTTTTTTTTTTAGACAAAAAAATCGCAGGGTGCTTTATTAGAAAAGAAATTAACTTTTCACACTAGAGACTGTGAAAGGAAATTCATCTTGCAATTCTAGAACAAACTTCAAAATAAGGGATTCGAAAGTTCTCAAAAGGGGGGGAAGAAAAAATTTAGGCCAGTGTCTCAAATTTGGCTCCTTTCACAGATATGCTTGGAGATTTTATATTTTTATATGCAAATGCTTACATTTTATGTTTTACTTTTGTGACACATTAAATCAAATTAACACATACCTGGAATACCTTGTATAACAGAGTGTTGCTACATGAATGCAACAACTGCACTTGAACCTCTGATCCTGAGGCACCCACTGAAAACAACTGAGCTTAAATTTCCATCTGGAGCTTCTCAGTTGAGTCCTGAGGCCCTTCCTAGAATTGTTGAGCAGCTCCTATAAGATCTGAATTATCAAGGTCTGTAACATTAGCTCAGAGCACTGATTAAGATAGAATGGGGTAGGTCTGAGGACCCCATGATTAAAATCACTCAACATACCCATTGCCAAACAGAAAGACCCTCTCTGGGGTCATTGCATGAATCCTAAGCCATGGAACCCAAAGGACCAATCTAGAAGAATTCTAAGCTATATATCAACCTTCTCTGACCTATGACTTGGGGCAAGTTGGTCTACTTTTAATACTGAATCAAAAGAAGAAAAGATTGATTTTTCCCCCACCCTTCCCTTTTTATCATTAATATTATTTCAGAATTGGCAGTCAACAGTTGCTGTAGCTGGGTAAATAGAGCCCCGGTTCATTCACTGATGTGCTGTCATCATTTGCGATGCCATCCATCTCTCAGGGGGACTTCAGCTTGGGAACTGTAATTATTGTAGAGCTCCAATTTCTTTTAGCCGCTTCAAGAGTTCCCCATTCTGTTGCATAGCTACTAGATCACTGCATCCACCTATACAATCTTTACCCAGAAAGACCCGGGGCACCGTTCTGGCTCCAGTGAGCTGTTGCAAATAATCTTGAATCTCATTTGTGTCACCGGTGGCTGTGATATCGACAAATTCCAAAAACCCTTCTTTGAAGGGCAATTGGCCCAGGATCTCTTGGGTCTTTTTGCAGTAAGGGCAGGTGGGTTTGATGAACACCACTACCTTCCCTGGCTGGATTTTGCTGTTTACAAACTCTTGAGCCATGCTGACAGACTGCTGCTTCCCCGGGAGGAATCCTCTAGTGCAGGTACAGCTCTGGGTGTAGAGCTCTTGTCACACTTTTTGACAACTGCATTTTGTTTCAGAAGACTAGAGACTCAGGTATCGAAGGAATGAAAATGTGAGCTAAGAGTTATTAGAGAAACTGACTTTCAAATATAAAGGCGTCAGACAAAATGCTATCATCATAGAACAGAGGGGGTGGCCTCATGAGACATTTCTGAGACATCTCCAAGAGAACATAATTCAGATAACTCAAATGACCTGTGAAGTAACAGGTAGCAAATGCTTAAGGTACATCTTTTTGTAGAATGACAGGAGACTATAATGTTTATGTGCCCTTAAAGGTAAGTGTACATTAGAACAAAAATGGAACAAGAATAGAGAGGACATTTATAAATTGCAGATTGCTTTATAATTTTTTAAAAAGATTTATTTATGCATACAGACCTGGGGTACAGACCAGAGGTGCAGGGGTGGTGAGAAAATTCACCAGAGACAGAGTGGGGAGCAGAATAGGCAGATCCATGAAGTACACTGCTGAGGGGAGTAGCGGGTGTGTCAGGAGAGGTCTGCCACGCCATGTGGGTCACCTCAGGGACTGGGGTTTGATCTTGCTCAGAAGAGGCTGCTGCTAGTTTGCAGTGCTGTGCTTTAACCCATTGCGCCACCAGTGAGGGCCCTGCTTTATAGTTTTTAACCAAAAGTAAGAGACTATTGCTTCAAAACAGAGATTGGAAAAGAAGGGCACAGGATAAAGTACTAGATGATGCCAGTGTTGTTCCTAAGGGCGAAACTACATAGTAATCACCTTTCCCAGATAGAGGGAATTAAAGATGTTCTATGAATAAATTTAAAATTTTTTCAATGAATAATGTTCTATGAAGGAAATAATCATTTAAAAAAACAAACTTTTGTCATTTATTTTAAAAAGTAGAGAGTAAGCAAATAAATATACAGTGAAATAGTACACAAAAGAGTTGAACAGTAGATGTGGGTGTGAATTCCTGCTTCACATCAGCTCTCCCATCGGCTTCCGCTATACATGATTATATAGTAAAGAGAAACTTATATGTTGAAGGGCAAAAGTGCAAATTGCTTATATAATTCTCACTGCCCAATATGTAACACACATGTCTATTGAAAACAAGATCTTCAGACTGAGGGAATTTGAATGCACGATCATCTGACTCCACATTTTGTTCTTTGTCTCTGGGCAGGGCAGACATATCCATTGAATGGTGGAATTAAGAATTTTTAGAAGGAGAGATTTGATAGGTAAGGTTTCATGGAAGACATGGTCTTTAGAGATGCAGAACACAGCTGAACCAGCGGCATGAAGGAGAAAAAAAAATATTTGTTGGTGAGGTGGGCGGGGGCTTTAGTTTCTCAGACCTACATTCACTCAATTTCCAAAAACAAAACTATAAAACAAAAACTGATAACCAGTACCACCACATGAATTAGTTGAGAGTAGGGTTTAGAAAAATGAGGGTCTTGTATACTAGACAGGAAGATCTCTGCTCCAATGTACATACCAACAGGGAACAGCCTGGTATTTGGTCCCTACTCAGGGCTGTGTAATGCTGGTGGGGTAAATTAATAAGGTAATTCATAAAACAAAGGGTTTTTTTTTATATAATGACTTCTTATTTATTCTTCATCTTACAAAAGTTATCCTTTTTTTTTTTTAAACAAAGGGTTTAAAAAAAATAATTTTATTTGTGCACACAGGAACTGGGGTATATAGGCCAGCGGTACAAGGTGTGAGAGGATTCACCAGAGACAGAGTGGGGAGCAGAACAGGCAGGCTGATGGAAATACACTGCTGAGGGGAGCAGCAGGCGAAACAGGAGAGGTCTGCTGTGCCCTGTGAGTCACCTGCCAGGCTGCAGTGGCTGCAGATAGTTTTATGGTTCTGCGATTTAACCCCTTGTGCCACCAGGCAGGCCTCATACAAAGTTTTTAGTACTTTTCAAAGCCTCTTTATTTTTAAGAATTTTTTTAAAAAGTGTATTATTTTTTATTAAGGTAATGTTGATTTACAACACTATCTGTTTTAGGGGATGGGGCTCATATTGCTTCAGATGTATGTGACCACACCACAAATAATTGTTCTTCCTTCTCAAGGCTTCTTTAGGTTACTGTATTTACTAGCTTTTTGTGTTATCCAGTATCAAAATCTATAGGTTATTTTACAGTAAGCTCCAAATGAGGACTTAAAGCAACAAAGTTTTATTTCTAGCTTTTATGTGCATCACAGGTTGCCAGGAAAACTCTTCATTCTAATCACTTAGGCCCCCTGAGTTGTTGGAACAATTACCATGTCAAATATTGCTGGTCTGTGTGCCAGAGGAAAGGGGGAAATGCAGGGTTTCACATTGGCAATTAACTTTTCCATTTATAAGTGACACATACCACTTCTGGTCACAAATCATTGATCAGCAGTTAGAGCTAACTTGAAAGAGTGCCAGGAAGTGCAATCCTGTTATATGTTTAAAAAGCAGAGAACTTGTCATACTTGTTGAATAGTATTAATGACTGTCCCACTGTTTGAAAGGAGTAATGGTGCTCAATTTATATAATAGAAGAAACAGTGTAGACTACTACTCCCCTTTTTATAGTTGAGGAAACTGATGCACTAAGAGGTTGGTTTACTTGTTCATGACAACCTGTTATTTAACAGGGAGTTAGAATCAAAAGCTGTTTTTGGGCGATAAAACCTTTACCTAGTACCTGCCAGGCACTTAGGTATTCATGTGAAAAACCTTTGATCATGGCTCTTATGTACTTGGAGTTGGGGCACCAAGTAGCCTCATCTTATCATTAAATTTCATTTTATTGTCTGTGTCTTCAGCAGATGGTAAAATCAGACCTTGTAAACAAACTAAGCCAGGTTAAAGGGGAGTGAAATTCTGGTTACACACTTTGCTCATATTATGTAGATTTTTCTTCAAGGATTCCCACCCCTGTTATTGCTCTTTTTCTTTGAAATCTAACTATCCAGGCAGCAGAGGAAACCCTACCAAACAGCCAGCAAGAATTATAGCTTGGTTCTAAAGGGAGGGTATTGAAGGAGAAGGAGCCTGATCCTTATTTTCAGTATGCTGAGCCTTTGAAATTCTTCCCCAAGCCTTGGAGTTTGAAAAAAAATAATAGTTTAGGTTTACTCTGAGGTATATATCCTCCATGCCCCCCCAGGAAATATGATCCACTAGGTTTAAATTTATTTTTGTTGACTCATCAAAGTACTGTTTCACAGGGAACTTTAGATGCCTAATGAGCATTTGGAAATTGATAATCACATTTTATTGCGTCAACAACCTTATCTCTTGAAAGGGCTGAACAGTTTACCGATGGAAAGAAAGATTATTTGCTCCCACCACTCTATATATTTCAGGCTATAAAAGTGCCCAGGGGTATAGAATTGACTGCTTTGAAATGAAAATTTTGGGAAATGATGACTTATTTAAAAACATAATATTAACACAATTTGAAAACAAGAAGTAATTCCTGTATCTTGTACCTTGTTGGAGACAGTGGTGTCTTAAAACAGGAGTGCAGATTCTTCAGGGACTCTGTTACATATTAGATCATCTTTGTCTATCTTTGCTATTCATTGCTTTTTAAAAAATCATTTTTGTTTATTCCCTTTTTATTAAAAAATCCTTTTGTTATGGCATCGCTATTGTGTTCTTTACTCAAGTTTCTTCTAGTTCAACTTTCATTTCTATGTAATTTTTCTGTTTCTTCCCTGAGGTTTTCTGGAACTAATTAGCGTTGCTTTTTCAATGAGAGAGTATCTGGGGGCCCCTCAGTCCCACTCTCCAACAACAGAGGCAAATAACCTGGAGTGAACCAGCTGTCGTCCATTGCTCCACCTGTTGGGAGTTGAGGGATCATTTCCCCAAACCCCAGGAACGGGCTCTTGAGACTCTTCAGTCAAGATAAGAAAGGACTCCACAGACACCGTGGGAGCAGGCAAGGAGTCAGGATTTTATTGATAAGTGAAAAAGCAAGCAAAATATACTTTGAGGAGACCTCTCTGGGCATGACTCTGAGGTGCCAGAGCTGCAGGTCTATATAGACTTTTGAACTAGGGGTTGAAAACAAAGGAATTAAGGAGAGCGGGCTTGGCTAAAGTCCATTTATTGTTGCTAATTGTCAGTCTCAGTCATCTCAGTTTAATGATCATGCAGGGCTCACTCAGAGGTGTATCCTCTGCAAGCTGTGTGCAGCAATTCCAGTTTGAACCTGTTTTCTCCTGAGTCTGTGACTCCTACCCGCTCCTCTCAACTCCCCCCACCCCCAAACACAGCCAATTTTATAAGTTGTGGAAAGCTAGCTCAGGAATGCACAGGTGGGGGAAAAATAGTTAAAACAACAACAACAACAACAACAAAAAACTCTGTCAAGGACATTTATGGCAGATGCCTGGCCTAGAGTCATTGGCCTTTTTTTATTTTTCTTTAAGATTTATTTATGTATTCAAGAACTGGTGTACATGCCAGAGCTTGGGGTGGAGGTGAGGGGATTCACTAGAGACAGAGTAAGGAGCAGATTTTCTTTAACCTTTTAGTTACAGCCCATAGAACAGAAAAATTTTGTCCTTGAGTCCTGCCTTATCCTCTCCCCTAGACCCTTCCTGTCTCAGCAGAACTGGAACTAGAAACCAGATCTTAGGAAACCAAATGCATTTCTAGGGTAAAATGACTTTTCAGGTTCCCTAAAATTAGTAACTTTGCGGAGAGGGCTGCAATATTCCTCGATTTCACTTTTAGGCAGTCAATGGTAAAATAGGGGAAACTAAGGCAAATAATTTTTAAGGTCTTTCTAACTGTAGAATTCTAAACAATCACCTCTAGCTAGCATCACTATCTTAAAAGACTACGATTCCCAGCATGCCACAGAATACTACCGGAAAGAGCTGGCTCCCAGCATGCTGTGCTTTGGAACTGCTACTCCCACAATGCAACGCTCTTCCTTATCCTCGCCGCCGGAGGACCATGGGAACTACAGTTCCCAGAATGCAGCGCCGCCCCCAGTTTCTGGTGGCCCCCAGGACGCTGCTTCGGAGAGACCTTTTAGGTTCCAGAGGGCGGGTCCTGAGGTCCCAACTCTCTTCAGGGGACGTGTCTGCGAGGCGGTGCTGGCCTGTTCGGCCAGTCCAGACGAAGCCTCCACGGGATGGGTTGGGGCCTGGGCTGTACTTCTCTCAGGCAGAGATTGGGGCAGCCCCAGAGAGGGCCTTCTGGGGCCTTCCCGCCTTTGAACTGCGGTGGCGGGCGGGCGAGCAGCCTGCTGCACCCCTCAGAGTAGGGGCCGCCATCACCATGGCCACCGCTGCGAGTCGGCCCTGCGCCGGGCGATCGCGGGACATTCTGTGGCGCGTGAGTGCTGCGCGCACTGTGGCGTGCTGTCAGAGGCTGCTGGGGTGGGGGCAGACTTGACAGGCGCTCTTGGCGCGTGCGCTCTGGGCGGGGGAGGGGCCGCCATAATGTAGCGTGGGGAGCGCGTGTGAACCCGACCACCCGACGGAATTATTACTCGGTTTTGAGGGCGTCTTGAGTGGAATCTGGCTATGGGATGGGAGGGGGCGTGATGAAGAAAGCTGGTGGCAGGGTGTTTGCATGCGCGACGTTTGAGTGTTTGTTACTAGTCATGAGTGGAAGCTGGTAATGGTGTAAGGAACGCCTGCTGGTAATGGTGTAAGGGGCAGGGTATGGTTTGATGCAAGAGTGGTGTCTTTAGTGGGTGTAAAACAGGTGACTTGTTAGTTACTTGGGATAGAAGTAGGGGAGATCCGGAACTGGAAAGAATGTGGCGTGATGTTAGTAGAGACTTGGGCTTAGAGGTTAGATGAACAGATCAGGTGTCTGTTGTTAAGGTGTTAGAGGAAGGTGTGCACTGTGCGGCTGATATGAAAGACATGAAATACTTGCTGAAGTCGAATCAGTGGTTCTCCATCCATTTTGTGGAGGGTAACGGGAAAGCGGAATAAGATGCCTTTTAGAATAGCACTTGAACCCTAGTGACACTACTACCTACCTGTAGCCCAGGCCGAATGCTTGGGTCTTTAAGCATTATATTCGTTACCACCTATGGTATAAATCACGGAAGTCCTGTAGATTATAATGCTGGTCTTTAAATAAAGTCATAGAACAAAATTACGTTATTTGAGGACATGATATCCTTATATGGCGCCCTTTTGTTTAAACTTGCAGTTTCCAAGAATCTACCAATTAAGTGAGGACTTAATGCACTTCAGAAATGTGGCAGCGATTTTTTTTTCCTTTTCCACTTATTTTCTTCCTTCAGATTCTGACTATAATTTTAAAAAAGATTTATTTATTTATGCATACTGGGGTACAGTATGGCTAGAGGTGGGGAGCGTGTGTGTGTGTGTGTGTGTGTCTGTGTCTGTGTGTCTGTGTCTGTGTGAGAGAGAGGGGATTCACTAGAAATATAGTGGGAGCAGAAAGGGCAGATCCACTGAAATACACTGTTGAAGGGAGCAGCGAGCAAGACAGGAGAGGTCTGCTGCACCATATAGCTTTTATTGCTGTGCTTTAATATTTAACCCCTTGCACCACCAGGGAGGCATCTCTGACTACAGTCTACAGTCATTGGCTTGGGCAGGTGCTGTGGACTGCCTCCTAACTGCTTTGTTTGCTGCCTTAATCTGTCCCCTCTGATTCATCTTCACTATAGCCACTTTACAGATGCAAGAGTGATTTATGACCCCAAACATGTAACTTCCATGCTTAAAACCCTCCAATATCTCTCCTTGCATTCATTTATTTAACAATAAACTTGCCCCATGTGTGGTATATACTGGTGATTCAATATAAATGCATCACAGTAGTTGCCCATTAGGGAGTGTACATCCAATCATTATAAATGCAGTTAGCTGTATACAGGTGATTCCCATAAAATGTATACTGCTTTTAGAGATTAACATCAATTTAAACTAGAGAGGTAAGTATAAGTTGCTATAAAAGTTGTAAAGCTAATAAGACAACCCTCTCCCCTGTCCCTGTGATACCTAGTTTTCATCAAACTTGACTAAGGCATCACTTCATTGATAACACAATGTTGTGAAGTGTTATTAATAGTGGTAACCACCTGGGCTTATAGCTGCAAGGACTGTGGTTTGTATATAAATACTAGTATCTGACATCCTGTATGAAAAGAAAGTGTTTGCCTAGTGAAAGTAGCTTAACTGACTTCATGATTGAGTGTTTTTGTTTAATTACAGGTTTTGGGCTGGAGGATAGTTTCAAGTATTGTTTGGTCAGTGCTGCTTCTACCCATCTGTATGACAGTATTTATAATCTTCAGCAGCATTGATCTATTTCATCCTATACAGTGGCTGTCAGGTAAGTGGTACTCAGTTCAGGGAAAACAAAATTTATATGACTTTCTTCTCAACATAAGAGGTGAATTATGTTTCAGATAATTTATTTTTGATTATTCCCTACCGATGTTGACATGCCAAAAATACTTACCCTGAGGTAATTTTAAGGCATTTCCTTCATAACGTACACCATCATTTCATTCTGTAATATTATTAATCTGTCAGGGAATATGTATTACATGAACCAGAAAAATCATTAGAAAATGACATAAATGAAAACAATTTTGTGGGGTTTTTTGAGAGCTATTTTGAGATTAATAGTTTTTAGATTGATTTATTTATGCATACAGAACTGGGGTACAGGCCAGAGATGTGGGGGTTGAGAGGATTCACCAGAGGCAGTGGGGAGCAGAATAGGCAAATCTACTGAAATACACTGCTGAGGGGAGCAATGGGTGAGAAAGACGATGTATCCTATGCTATGTGGGTCACCTCCCTAGCCAGGGATCGAAATCTAGCTGCAGAGGCTGCAGATAGCTTCATAGTGCTGTGCCGTATTTTAACCTGTTGTGCTACTGGGGAGGGCCCTCCACATTTACATTCTTTATTAATTTTAGTCAATGAGTTGTACCTTAAGAAATGTTTAATTTTGTTATTAAATTTTAGTTAATTCAGCAAAATCTCCTTGTTTGTGTTTCTCTTATTCCAGTTTTCAGGCATAATACAGGTTTTTAACTCTTCTTTTTAAAATGGGATATTGGTTATTGCGCTAATCTGAAATGTGATGTATTAGTATTATACAGGGACATCATGATTCTTTTTAAATTCAGCTTACTTAGATATTTATAGATTATGCTATTACCAGAAAAGTTACTTTGATTTTAGCTATAGGGGCTAGTTGCTTTTATTAGAAAGATCATGGTATACTACTAAATATGGTATTTCTTTTGCATGTGAAATTTATTTTGCATATGGTTTTATTTTGTCTGATGTTAATATGAGTCATCTGAAAGATATTGTAATATAATTTTAAAGGACTCAGTGCTTGGTTTGCTTGGTCCAAATACCTCATGTTGTAGTTCTTCAATCTTTTGGACCTGTCAGCTATATATATGAATAAATTCTTTAAAACAAAGATAACTTAAAGTTATAGTTGTGGTTCAAATCCTATTCTTAATACAATTTATTGGATATAACTACACAACTGGATGAACTAACACTAGGTATCTTTTATCTGTTTTAGATTCTTTCAATGACTTGTATAGTTCCTATGTAATCTTCTACCTCCTGCTGCTGTCAGTGGTAATAGTAATAATAAGTATTTTCAATGTGGAATTCTATGCAGGTGAGTTTTCAGATGTTAACCACCTTAAGAATGTCCAAATTTATTTTTCTAAGGTCAAACTCAATACATTTTGTATGTGGGTTGGTGTAATAGGCTGTGTTTCATGTCAAAGTTGTATATTTTTTTGTTATTTTTATTGTGTTGATGTTAAAAAAGTATGTAGAATAATGTCTTTGAATGACTTAGCTTAAAATTGAGAGTACTAGTTTCTCTGTTTTAAAAAATACTTAGATCTTTTAGAACAAATATTTTATTGCACTTACATGAGGTGCCCAACGTACTCAGGTTCATAAACAGAAAGTACAATAGTAATTGCCAGCACCTGGGGGAAGAGAGAATAGGAAATTATTTCAGAGGTACAGAGTACTAGCTGCAGAAGATGGAAAGGTCTGGAGGTTGATAGTGGTGATGGCTGCACAATGGTATGAACATACTTATGCCACAGTACTGTGCATTTAAAAATGGCTTTAATGGTAAACTTTATTTAAGGGTATTTTACGAGACGAGAAACAACTTAGAACCTTCTAACAATTCAGCAGATATATTGTAAAAATAATACCTTTATGGGGTAGGAGATCAGAACCTGGTCATTTCTTAGGTCTTTTGCAAATATAAAAGTCTAATTTTATGATTTTTGAAAAAACTTTAAAAATATTATTCATTTTGCCTTTAGAAATAACCTGCTAGATTGCAAAGCTTTTTTACTTTTCCTCAGTTTTTCTTCTTAATCTTCTCTTTTCAGATTCTTTGAGTCTGTCCTTAAGATACAAGAAGAAGCTTTTTCTGACACTTCTTGTTTTGACTGTAACATCATTTTCCTTTTAGTTCTTCAGTAGTTTCTTGTTAGATATGACATAAAATTTCAAATTAACTCTGGATGTTATAATACATACCCTCTTCTTTGCTTTTGTTTTTCTAGCTCCTTGGCTCATAGTATGTGTTCTTACATACATATACCTGTGTCATCTGTACGTAGATATGCCAGACCAGAGCTCCCAAAGCTAGTCCTTACTGAAACTGACTAATCATTTTTCAACAAGCATTCCTTATGCATTTATTATTAGTCATGCATTGTATGGTGAGAAGAGACAAATTGCACAGTCCCAACTTTCTTCCTCAGGATCATAATTAATAGGAAGACAGATAGTAAACATATTAAGCATAGTTATAATCCAAGGGGTAGTATGAGAGTACATAGGAAAACCACTTATCTGTCCTGGAGAGCTTCCTGTAGGAGGTAAAACTTAAACCAAGCCTTGAAGGATGAATTGTATTAAGTAGAAAACAAGGAAAAGGTATTGCACATAAAAAGACTTAGAAGACTGAGAAGGTTTGATATATTCAGAGTATTCAGAGTATGCACAGTACATAGGGCCTCTGGGCATTTCTGGTGAAGTGAGAGAAGTGATTAGTAGTTTCTTCCCAAAGTGTAAAGCACCTAAGCCTTTTCCCTTCACACTTAGTTTCCTGCCTCCCAAAGTCTCTTCCTTCTGGGTCTATTGAAAAAAGAACTCTGCGCTAGCTGATTTCACAGGTTAGCATCCCTCATCTTCCATACTTGCTTTGCCAGAAAATGCTTTTGGATTATCAGAGAGGCATCAGAAATTTCCATTCAAGTGTTTATTTTAGTGTTCGGCCCCATCAGTATTTACCTGTTTTGTGGTTTATCAGATGATTATATAATTGACCATTTCAAATACTGGAAGGTGAGCACTAACTTTACAAATTTTTTATTAAATTTGTTTATTTTCTTACAAAATTGTTAATTTTTGTACAGAATTTGATTTCTCCACTTAGGTGTAGTCCCTGTAGTTCTCCTATCACCATAGCACCCGTGATCCATCACCATAATCCCTTGAAGTGCTAGTTTTTAAAATTGATTATTCTTTTATGGCACTTTGAAGAGTACCAGACTCCAAGCACTCGTTTTGAGCAGCCAAGGAATTTAAAAAACAAAGTATTAATCATACTGTTCTTAGGTTTCGCTCTCTAGATTGTTTTGGTTGTGTATGTGTATCTCTGTATTCAATCCTTATTCAAATTTTTTCAGCTTAGAATTATTCTGTACTGTATTTTACATTGACTCTGGTTTTCTCCCTGCCTGTTGGCATGTTCGTGGGACAAATGCTTTGGAGCAAGGATAAGAGGAAATAGTTTGGCTCCACTAACTTCCTGTGCTGAGATTACCAAGCCACTGTCATGTGTTTTGCTTGCAGTCGTGCCTTCTATTCCCTGCTCTAGACTGGCGCTCATCGGGAAGATTATTCATCCTCAGCAGCTCATGCACTCATTTATTCATGCTGCGATGGGAATGATGATGGCTTGGTGTGCTGCAGTGATAACCAAGGGGCGGTACAGTTTGCTCGTGGTTCCTTGCACTGGCACTGAGAGGTAATGTTAAATGTGTTTTCCAAAGAAGTTTATATAGTTAACTAAACCAAAGATGACAGGTATGGTTTATTAATGTATGCACATTCTTTGTTTTCCAGACACTACAGAATATACTTTTTTATCTGTATTATGTCTTATGTTTGCTGAATTCAACAGTTTTCTAAAAGTACTTATTTTGTGTAAGGTGCTATGTTTGATTTATGAGTGATTCACTCATAGGCTGAACTTGAGAACAATAGACAAAGTAAGACATGGTAGAAATGGATGTGATAGCAGTAGTGGATGTACTATGGAGAAAGTGAGATGTGCAGATAAAATTTCGGAATTTCAGAAAGCAGGGAGGTTCCACACATGGCTTCCTGGAAACAGTGGCGTTAAGTTGAGTTAGAATGAAGGATAGTATGCATAAAAAGCAGAAAAAAACTAAAGCAATTATAAATACCTACTTCATTGACATACTTTTATAAAATACAGTCTTGAACGCGTGGTGGTGTTATAGATTACATTTTGATCACTGGTGTAATCTTGTGTCCTATGACTACAGCGAATACTTGATTTTCTTTTGTCCCTCAGCTATATTATATAAAGCAGATTTTTTCCTATTATAAATTGTTTTTAGTGAAAAGCGTCCCTAGGAGGGGATATCCAATTATGAGAGAGCACACAGAGAGAAGCCTGTGGTTATGGCTTCTCTGTCAAGTATATACAGTTTATTTGTAGTGCCTTTTAGTCCCGATACAGCTTGCCAGCTTTTAAATAATGTTACTTACTGTGGCAGGTGACATACCTAGCCTTATCAGACTTCCAGAGGAGTGTGGTCAAGTTCTCATGCTTCATAGAAAAGGATTTTAATGATCTTTTGCCCACACTTACCAACAATGAACCATTTTATTGAAACTTGGAACATATCTTAAGTGATTAAGTCAAAACCTTGCTTTACTAAGTTTAAAATAGTGAGTTGGGTCTCTGACTATTCAATTACTAACCTAAATTTTCCCTTTCAGTTTAGATAGCCCTACTGCACCAACCTGCTTAAATGAATACCACCTCTTCTTCTTACTGGCTGGAGCATTTATGGGCTATAGCTATAGTCTGCTGTATTTTATTAACAACATGAACTATCTTCCATTTCCCATCATACAGGTAAGATAGCAGTTGAGCATTACCTTATGTCAGAATGTGACAAAGTTAAAATTTCCTTTGTATATTTGTATGTAACTGGCCTCATCATTAATTCATAATTTGATCAGTTCAGAGCTGAGATCCTCCAAATACCATTTGGAGAGGAGATACTTGTCTTCACGAGACTTAAACATATGTTTGAGAACTGTAGCTTCCCTCCTGTGGCCACTCTCAGAATACCACTTTGCTCCACTCTTTCCCTCCCTGCTAGGTAGTGGCAGTTGCTGTGACCTAGCAGGGCTAGGGGAAGATGATGAAATTCATGCAAAGTACCTCTATGCAGCTGCCAGCTTCTTTTTGAATCTAAGAATCTCATGAGCTTGAGGATGTGCAAGTAAGTATAGAATATATTAGTTACTGTCTCAAGTATTTTCAGAATAAGGAATGATGTGTATAAATAAAAGACAATTTTGACTGATTTGAGTGGGCCAATTTAAAGTATCTTTTGGTTAGGGATTTTGGAAATCTAATCTCCTAGGAGTTGTCTCTGGAACTGAGATCATCTCTGGCAGGAGAAAGATGGGGTTGAGATGTCTCACTGTGGCATCATGGCTGTCCCCAGCCTGTCCTCATTCCTGACTCAGCTTTCATTTGCTTCTTCCCTGCTCTGTGGCAGGCTGAGAATTGAGTGTTGGAGCAAAACTGTTAGAGCCAGCCCCCTAGCTCCCACTAAGACCTAGTCTGATGGGAAGGGAAGGATGTATAAAATACAAACTGTGTATCATACGAGTATAAAGTAGGTGAGTGTGATAGATAAGGGCTCTTCTGTTTTAAGTTTTCACATTAAATCCAAGAGAACAATGAATAAAAATAACCACCTTGCAGGGAGTTAGTGCTAACTGGAAGGGTCTCCCCCTTCCTTCCTTGCAACATCTGAGTATATGAAGTAGAGATTTCTTCATATCTTGTAAAGAAAGCATTAAGAGCAGAATGTCAGCTTTGCCACCTCAAAATTTTATAAAATCTTTTATACAAGTATCCATAGTATCCACCTTTGACCTAAATATGATTAAGAATATGGAAGATGAAGAAAAGAGTTAGAAAAAGAACAAGCTACTCTAAGACACTTTGCTCTTCCACGGACCTCCATTGAAAGCAACCACCTGTTTGATGACACAAATATCACAGGTGTACTAGCATGGATGCAGGGGCAGTCTGGTAGTTGAAAGTGCTGATCAATTACTGCACTAATGTGTGAAATCTGGTTACATTTTTTATAACTTCTTTTGATAAAGTTTCATATTTGTTCTTACATCATAGAAGTTCATTCTTGTTGAAGCTTTGGTTTCAGATTCAGTTTTGATAGAATGTTGGTTTTTAACATTTTGCTAGTCAGTATTTAGGCAAAATATATTTTGGGGTCATCTTCTGTAACCATGAGTGTACAGTGGGATTTGATCTAGCCTAGATATGGTTAGAGCAGGCGGTTTTGCTGGGCAGGTACAGCAGATTGAGGAAGATGAGAATTTTCAGGATTAGTTAAGATGTTGGGTCTTAGTTTGTTATACATCAAGTTTGCAACTATCTTTATTTGCCTAACTGGGTACAGTTGTCTC
>NW_004567109.1:29830407-29831669 GCF_000260355.1 Condylura cristata | reverse complement strand
TTGATGGACCCACTGGGCTCTGGCTCCATTAGCTAATAAAGGCCAACATTTTCTCTGAGATGGAATGTCACTATGTGATTTTGACCCAAGAATAATATGATGTAACCTTTATTTTAAAAATGTGACTCCAGTTGCTGTGTTGAAGTAATTTACTGGAAAATGGTGGAATATGTGACCAGAATGTTTGTGGTGTTATGTGATGTTAGCCTGAAGATCTGATAAATAGATTTTGAAGGTCGATGTAATAGGATTTGCTTAAGATCTTGCTGTGATGTGAAAATGAGGGTCAGTGATAATAAAAGTTTTGGCCTCAATGTATGGAATAATTTAGTTGTGGCTTAATGAATTGCAGTTGGCTGATGATTGTGAAAGAGATTTGGTAGAGGTGAGGTGGGGGAAGTAGGATTTGACTTTAGTTTTTAGGCATGTCAGTTTTGAGCTATGTGTCAGACAACCATGTGAAAATACCATGTAGGTGGGAAATTAGTTCTATATCCGAAGTTAAGGGGGTGTTCTTTCTAGAAATGCATACATAAGGAAGTCATCAGCAATGAGGAAGTACAGACAGCATTAAAGCCTAGAGACTCCATGAAAACTCTCACACAGTGTAGATACAGAAGAAAAAATGCAAGGATTGGAACCCTCCAATGACTAAATGCCTAAGCTAAGAGGAGAAATAGCTCAGGAGATGGATTAGCTATTGAAGAAGAAAGAACTTAGAAAAGAGTGTTCCGAGGAAAAAGAAGTGTCAGGTGTTGCTGATAGGTAGCACGGCATTCAGACTGTTACAAGCATGAGCTGTTGTGTTAAACTCTACACTTGCAGAGAGCTGAGCAGGAACATGGCTTTAGAAAATATTACCACAACCCTTTGGAATTCTTTTATTATGACAGGCCTGTAATTTGGGTTTAGGCATATGCACGTGGGAATGCAGTTTAGGTTAGGTGGCCCATCTTGGTTGTCTAATTTATAGTACAAAGGTGTTTACTTATGTTGCCCTTTCTCTGTAAGACAAATGAGGTATTTCATTTAAGTTAGTGTCAGAAAGAACTTGGAAATGTATAATGTATTTGAAAGAATTGAGAACTATAAATGTGCTAATTCTTTTTTTTTTTTCCCACTTAGATTAAGAATTTCTTGTCAAAACGGGTGCTGATTATGTATTTTTTCAGTAAGGTAAGAATATGTAGTCTTGGCATTGGGAATGGGGGAGAGGAAATAATAGCAGATAGACTTTCTAATATGTAGCTTGATTTTAGCAA
>NW_004567109.1:29828085-29828927 GCF_000260355.1 Condylura cristata | reverse complement strand
GCTATAATATATCAAAAAAGGTTGAGTGGTTTTCTCTGGAGTGGGCTTGAGGGTAGACAGTGTAAGAGAGGCAGTATGTATTTAGGTGGTTCTTTTGTTTTTCAAAAAAAGCATTTGGAGCCTTTCTCTTAAGTGATCTCTATACTAATCCTCGAAACTGAGGCACATAGAACTTTTCTAAAGACTGGCAAAAGTCATGCAATAAGTTGGTGATAGAATGTTGGCAACTTAAATGTTTTTGTTGTATTTGTAGCACCCAGAGGCCTCCATTCAGGCTGTTTTTTCAGATGCGCAAATGCATATTTGGGCATTAGAAGGTAAGCAATCTCAGTGAACTGTGACTGTAATTTAATTACTATTTAAATGTTGAAGTATAAGCCATGGAAGATCACTTCTGGGCTATGATCTCAGTCTTTGACTTTTAGATACATTCTTGTATTTTTGTTTTATATAGCTTATTTTTCTTAAGATATTTGGGTAGACTTTAATTTGGGCAGAAATTTTCCTTATTTATAAGCAGTGAAACTGAGCCTGGAATCCTTACACATTTTTTCTGCTTCAAAAAATGCAGTTAATAGATTGTTTTCAACTGTCAGGTTTTGCTGATGTAACTTATTTTACTTATTTTAGCATAGTTTATATTAAATAATGAAAACTCAGCTGTTAAAGAGCTTTATCTTATAGGTATGCCTTTTCAGTGTTAAAGATTACTCAAGAATGGCCTAAGGTAGTTTTTTAGAGGGGCTTTTCCAGACTACCCTATGAAGAGATCCCATACTTCCAAAATACTAAAAATGCTGCCAAGTAATGATACTTTAATAACAAAAAATTATCTTCAAGCA
>NW_004567109.1:29816364-29825595 GCF_000260355.1 Condylura cristata | reverse complement strand
ACCGCTACCAAAACAAGGAGGCTTGGATGAGAGCTGCTTAAAATCACTTAGATCTCTAGATTCTCCTCCCTCTCTTAAGCAAAAGGTGAAGGATGTCCCTTGAGAAGGTAGAGCACCAGGTCTTTGGGCACTAGGATGTACTCAATATTTATTCTCACTTGGCTTCCTGAATACTGAGACACTGGAAAATTCCAGACATGACACTGGAAAATTCTTTTCTGGAAACTGACCAGTCTAGGAATGAAGGTCTTAAGTTACTGAGTTGGTCACTCATCCCAAAAAACATAGGGCACAAAACACCTGTTGTGAAGCCTGTTGTCAGTGATCTTCAGCCAGGTACTCAGCTTTCGGTCAGTTTTATTAAGGGGGCCTACTCTCAGTTTTAAACCACGGTTCGCCAGGTTTCTGAGGAAAAGGATCTAATGCAGAAGATAGAGATCAAAAGAGGCAAAGTATATGTGTGTGTATCTGTATCTTTTTATTTTTCTTTGTGAAATAAAATTTCTTAATTCTTTGGACTAAGTCAGCCTTCTTGATAGTTTAGACTAATGTGTTTTCTTTCTTTCTTGGTCTAGGCAGTTGACAAGTACTTCAAACTTCCTCATGCTTCCAGTAAACCACCTCGAATTTCAGGAAGCCTTGTTGATACTTCTTATAAAACATTAAGATTTGCATTCAGAGCATCATTAAAAACTGCCATTTATCGAATAACTACTACATTTGGTGACCATCTGAAGTAAGTTTATCTGTTGATTCATTATAACAGTACTCTTTCTGGAATTCCCTTGAGAAATAGGTATCAGAATTTTAAAGGCTCACATGTTAAAACTATTTTTGTGGGAGCTTCATGTTTCCTACTGGGAGTTATAAACAGCTTAGAGTTAGACTTTATATTTTAAAATTTATCTGATAATATAAGCTTTGGGTCCTTTCAAATGGACAAATGAAAGGCTAAAAAAAAAGAAAAAAACTATGGAAGTAGCAAGTGGAGTATTTATTTGTAATATAGTAGTTTATTTTTTATATTAATTATATTAATTATAAAACTATTATAATAGTTTTATTTTTTAATATAATGGTTTATTTTTATGAAGTATTTATGTACTTTTGAACTATCAAAACATCCTTAAGGGAGAAAAAAAGGCAAAAATGAGGTACCTTTCCAGGAAAGCGTTTTAAAAATTATTCTGTTAGTCACATTTTGGTCAGCAAAATAAGATTTGAAATGAATAGAGTATTCCATAAATGAGTTCTAGGTGTTTTGTGAATCATAGTGATGGTGGAAAAACAATAGATTACAGAACCTCAGAAAGAAAACCACAAAAGCTAAACCAAACCTGTTTCTCTTTAGTTCATGTTGTTTACTGCTTTTCATGAGATAATATAGCTGGGTGTAGGGTAAGGTAAAAAATAGTTTATTGATTAGACTATATCATAATTATAAGTGAACCTGAAGAAATGAGAGAGATTGCTCTGCTTTTTCTGTATGAAATCAATCAATAGTCTAGAACTTCCTCATACCACCACCTTATATAAAGAGTAGTCTAGTTCCTTTTACTTTATAATTCTAGGCAGCCACAGTAGCAAATTTTTATGGAACACTTTGATTCTATGTGGGAATACGAAAGATGTAGATAATTCTCTATCCTTAAGATTGTTTATTCACTTGTTAAAGAGTTTATTGGGCATCTTCTAGATTGCATTCTCCAGTGTGATAGTCACTTATGACTATTTAAGTTAAAATAAAATTTAAAATTTAGTTCATCATTCTCATTGGTTACATTTTAAGTCTTTAGTAACTACACATGGCTAGTAGCTACCATATTGGGTTATGTAGGTATAAAACTTTTCTATCTTTGCAGAAAGTTTTAGTGAATAGTGCTGTTCTAGATAATTCATATAGCACTTTATGTATTTTTCACTTCCTCTTCTCAAAGAATATGAGTTGTTGAGATTATCATGCATGACCTTATGGACATGAAAACTGAGACTCAAAGAAGTTAAGATCTTCAGTATAATCTATTTGTAGGAAAATGAGCCAGAAATCAGGCTCTTAAAATCAGGCTCTTTCTTGCTCTTAAAATTCTACCTTCTTTCTCTGCATATGAGACTGCCTCTCAAGATGTCTTGTAGGTAGATACTTGCAGAAAACATGCATTGATGAATTTAAAGAATGAATGATGTATTGAACAGGGAAAGAAAGGGAAAATAAACAGTATTTCTTAGGTAAGAAAGAGATTCAGATGGCTGTAAAATAATGAGAACAAAATTATGTCTTAATTTCTCTAGAAATTATTATTTTTTTAAGATTTATTTATGCATACAGAACTGGGGTACAGGCCAGAAGTGTAGGGGTGTTGAGAGGATTCACCATAAATAGAGTGGGGAGCAGAGCAGGCCGACTGATAAAGTACACTGCTGAGGGTAGCAGCAGGTGGGTCAGGAGAGGTTTGCCGTGCCATGTGGATCACCTTCTGGCAGGGATTGAATTTATGCTGAAGTGGCTTTCACTTCTTAGTGCTGTGTTTTAACCTGCTGAACCACCAGGGTGGGCCCAAGAACAGTATTTTACATATATGCTAAAATTGATGAGGTTAGTAGATACTTTTTTGTACAAATGTAGGACTGCAATATGGTGGAAAGAATGTAAGAGTTGGAGTTAAAACGTTTGGATTTATGACTGGTTACAAGGTATGGGCAATGACTCTGGGTATGGGTATGACTCTGGGCAAGGTATCTGTTAACTAATTTGCCCAAGATTATGCAAGTAGTAAGTGACAGAACCAGAATCAGACTCAAATCTTTTGGACCTTGAAGACTGAACTCTAGGTTGTTACCTTCTCCTAACCTCTGATCCTTTCTCTTCTGTTTACCTTGCTGTGAAAAGGGTATGTTGTCCATCCTACTTTGTTCCATTTGCTGTTAATAGAGATAAAATGGGATCACACTTATGCAGAACATTTATATATTGCAACAACTATTATTACTGTTAAATACTTAATGTGTTCATTACCCTTGCCACTGCTAAGAACCAGGTATAATGAAGTAACTCTTTGAGGTGTGAAAATGAACACAGGCCACTTACTCATTGGAGACACTCGTTTAATACCTGTTTACTCTTAATATAAGCAAGTTTGAGTTTCCAATCTATAACATTCAGATTTGAGGGGAAAGGACTTCTGTTAGGTCCTGGAGTACTTAACAATAGTAAGGGATAGTCAGTCTGCCAGCAGAGGGAAAAGTTGCAGAGTTGGTGCTTGAGAGATTTCAGGGCCCTTTAGTTAGAAATGATAGCCTTGCTAGCATCTAGGGGGATTCTGCACAGTAAAATACTTGAAGTAGTTCAACTAAAGGCAGCTGTGTAGTAAACAGAGGTGTGTATACAAAAGACACTTTAAAGTGGGGACCTTCCACTAACTGGAATTTTATCATTCGGTAATGATAAATTATTATTCAATACCTTGGAAACGAGAAGCTCTCACTGTGTTCAATTTTTGCCCAAAAGTTTAAAAAGGAAGTTTTATACTAGTTTCATTATGTATTTGCCCTAACTTTGTCAAGGTAGTATATTTTTGTAGGGGGGCAGAGGACTCAATTTCCCTATCCAAGACATAACTTAATGTTCAAAGGAAAAAGTAAATCTAAACCACCAAGCTGTTACCTTTGAAAACGATTAGTGGAGTCTATTGTGTTTTAACCAAACATTTTAGTTTAAAGGATTTTATATTAAAGGCAATTCAAATACTCTACAACTCAAAGATAATGTTGGAATCTGGTTTAAATAAAATAATAAAATCCAGAAAATCTACCGCAAGGCCTGGAACTCTGCACAGCAGGTTCCACAGCAGAGCAGGTTAAAATTGATGCCTTCACTTGTCAGTCTCAATTTGCTTTGGTCTTTGAGAAGGTAGAAGCATGCCATGACTGAATGCAAGCCTTCCTCCTCATTAGATTAAGAAGGGTTTTTCATCCAACTTTTTCAGAAGTATTAAATAAGTGAAGATTTCTATTCATTTTTAATTGTTTTGAAAAATATTGACTCTGTGCTCTGTGGTTCACTTAATATGCTTAATGTAAAATAAAGCTTATGCTTTGAATTTATGTTTCATTTAGTGCTGTGCAAGCATCTGCAGAACATCAGAAAAGACTTCAACAGTTCTTGGAGTTCAAAGAATAGTTAAGTAATATAAACTGTGTTCATTACACTGCTGATACAACTACAGATGGGACAGTAAATGTTCAGCATTCTTGGATCAGAAGAAAATGGACTAATTAGATGCTTCCTTTGTCGTGGTGGTTGCTTTGAAAACTATACTTTAATGGGAGAAATCATGGAAAGAAATTCTCAATAGAATAACTGAAAACTGCCTTTTCTGCACTGGTTGCTTTTTGTGTGTGTGGTGTAATAAAATCTCTATTCAGTTTTACAGAGCATCTATGACAGCAGAAATGTTTCTTAACTTATAAAACTTAATGATAATAACTAGAACATTTTTAGAACTTATTTTTGAAAGTAGAGCCAGTTCAGAAGGTAAAATCAGTTTACTCGATCCAGTCTTCCTTCCTAATTGTTCTGAGAATTCAGTTCTCTGTAAACTAAATACTAAACTTTTTAAGAGTAGTTTTTGTTTACTGAAGGATAAAAACGGTAACAGTGGAGAAAATTTCACAGAAAAATATTGTCCAGAGGACATATTTTGTTAATCTGTTAGGTCGTGTTTTTGTTTCCAGGGACAAATTAAATTTGCATGATTGTCCAAAAAAAGTCTCAATTTACAGATGCTAACTCTATATAAAGGAATGTGGAAAAATTTAGTTCTTAAGTTACAAGATTAAACATTCACATTTGGTTTTTGAAAGACAGTTGACCAGCATCTATGAATTTATTTTGTATCATGCTAGTAAACAATAAGTATATGGGTATTTTCCTAAGTAGTTTTGCTTTCTTTTTCTGAAACAAAACATTAAGTGATTGCAGAGTTTTTTAAGTGAGAGAAAATGTTTTGCAAGAAAAAGCAAGAAACTTTCCCTTTTTTTTCCCACCCTTCATCTTTATTTGATCAAATTATTTTGTGAAACTTGTTTTGCCTTACAAAGGGAGGTGTTAACCGGATAATTAAAATATATTAAGAAAATCTTTACAGCCAGAAACAATTTAGTCATCAAATAGCAAGTGAAACTAAAGCATCAGAGGGATTACTGTACCTGGGAGTAGATTGTATTTCCTGAAAGTGAATGAGGTAATTTTATCATTTATTAGATTGACTTCTTTAGACATGAAAGGCTGGACATTCTACGGGTAGATATTCACTGGACTGGCTTTGGACTCATCTGCTCCCTTGTAAATTCTTCTCCTATTATCTTTTCTCTCTAGTGCCTCTCAATTTTTTCTTTAAAGTCAGTACCTTATTGTAAGTCTTTAATGTGGTATGTATGTCTACCATTTGTCTGATTACTTGCTGTATTATACCTTTACTCCTTTTAAATTTTATCCCTTCAACCCACACATGCCAAACTATAAATAAATCCTGCTGGCCTTTAAAGTATCTTTATGAGACAGTTCCCCCAAAATCAGGGTTTTTGAGCATTGAGGCTAATGTCATTTTATTTTTCACATCTGAAGTGGTGTTGAGCACTTTTTGGAATGTGAAAGTTGAATTTCAAATGTGGTTTTTTTAGTGATGACCAGGAAAATGTGGTTAGGTTGGCTGAGAACTATTGAATTCCACCTTTTAAAGCCATTGAACTTTTTATATTCCATTCTCTGTGCTTTTCCTAACTGAAGCATTTTGGAAGAAAGTACTTTTTTGGAAGGTGTTTATTTATATATGATGGTTTTTATTTATTATTTTATTGGCCCAAAAGCGGGTAAAAGTTTGAAACAGATTAACATGGTCTTGCAGCTGATACTGTCAGATGAGAATTGGATTCTTCTACCATCTTCTTCCATTAAAGATGAATAGTGGTATTTAACCCACTGGATTCCTGAGACTGACAATGGGGATGCTTCTTTCAAATTTTAACTCACTTGGATAAATTAAGTATAGGTTTTTGCCATTTCTTATATATTTTGGACAGACAGTACATCTAGTAGGCAATGTGAACGTTTCTGTGGTGTTCATTTCTGTTTTCTCTGAGGAGAATGTGCTGTGTACAAAATACTGATTATAAATGGCAGCTTATTAGAGATTTGAAAACTGCTTTCCTAAATCTGCATATTTAGTAGGTAAGGCAGTCCTCTTCCCACTGCGTGTTGATAATCTGCATCTATGAGGTTAGGGCGTGGTACAGTCACTGTTGCTAAAGAGCTGCTTCTCCTGTGAACTGGAGGCTATTTCCTTCAGTGAAGTCACATCCTGCCTGTGAGCCTACAGATGGCATAACATTGACTAGAAAATTGGAATGTTTTTTTCCTTTCCCTCTTGAGTGTTAGTATAGAACATGCTTGTATCAAGTCTTGTAATGTTTGCTTGATTCTTGGCAAAAGTAAATCCACCTAACTGCTTTTCTGGAGAACTGGGAAACTGTCCTAGAAGAAGCCTCGGACAGTTGAGTGTATATGAATGGGCAACAATTTGTTTTATTTGCTAATTTTGGTTGGTCCTTAATTGTTTTGTATGTCTTGTAATATTTTTTGTAATCTGTTTATGCCTTTTGTGTATCACCAATACTGAATTGGGTAGAAAAATAAATTGATTTTTAAAAAATGGGGCTATCAGTGAAATATGTGTATTTAGAAGATCAGTTATGTAGTTTCTGTTGTGTTTCCTTAACCAATTTTATTTCAGCTTGACTCCTTGCTTATAAAACCTGCAAACATCTAATTTCTTGAGATGTCAGCTTTTATCCTTCAGTGGACTCATTTGGTAGATGATCTATGCTTAATGGTAACTTGAAGAACCCCACATCTTGAGTCTCCCCTTTGTTGTCTTGGCATCTTTTTTCCAAAACAGAGGATGCAGGTGCTGAAAGTCATCTCTTAATACAGTTATGTCTGTCAGCTTTACATAAATTAGTCTCAACTCACCTCAAGATAGTACTGTACTGAGTGCCTCAACTCTCTTTGTGCTCTCCCATTCTTTGTCTTTCTTTAAAATCCATAGCTTACAACAAAGATAGTGTTAATTCATCAGTGAACAATTTGACTATTCTTAGCAAGCTGCTGACCACCCCTTTTAAATAAGCAGACTCATTGTTTTGAGTGCTGAGAAGGGAATAGACCAGCATATATAATGTATATTTTTTCAAGTCATGGTCCCAAGCAGCCTTGGCAGTTGCTCTAATGGAGTGCAAGTTGGTGCAGAGCTAGCTAGCTCCTCAGTCAGAAATATTAACTGAATGTCTACTATGGCCCAGCAACTAGAAGAAATTGAACTGTGAATAAATAACATAGTTCTTGTTCTCACATATTTTTAATCTAATCTATGAGAGGTGCAGAGTCAGGGCTACAGTGCAGATTCTGCTTCAGGTCGTTTAGACTGGTTCATGAGAGATGTAGCTTGTAACAAATTTAAGCAATTGTTTGTGAGGTTTGTTTTGGATCGCCACTTACCAAACTTAGCATGTATCAGAATCACTTCAAAAGCTTGTTAAAACAGAGATTGCTGGGCCCCACCTCCAGAGTCTCAGGGCTGAAGCCCAAGAATTTGAACTTTAAGCCAGTGCCCAGGTGATGCTGATGCTAGTAAGGAGACCACACTTTGAAAACCACTGCCATGGTGGATTTCCTCACGTTGTGGTCTCAGATGAGTGTCTGAAGCGTAAACATTATCATTTGCTTATTAAGGTAGATTTTTTTCCCTCTGATAGATCTCATGGGTAATACAGGAATTCTGAGAAAGATTCAGGTGTTCATATACTCTTATTGAAATTGCAGCAGGTGACCTGACACCAGTTGTTCATCATGGGTTCCTGCTCATCTTGTTTCCTTTGTCTGAGTTTCTGTCTGGGTAAACTTACCATTCTTCACAATGAGCATAGTCTTTCCACATACTCCCAGGTAGATTTCTATGTATCTTTCTAGTGCTTTGCCATTATATCTTGGGGCCCTTATCACCTTGAGTTATAGCTTAACTGATTACAAATCTGCTTCTGTAGACTATAAGCTCCCTCTCCTTCCAAGATTCCAGTTACACTTTCTTAATATATCTGTATCTTAACATGTTTTAAAATTTCCATTCTTTATTCTGTTTAGTTTCTTCTGACTTTTGTTTCAAGTCATCTTCAGCCATCTTACCAGCAGTTAAACTGATCTATGAACTCCATGTAGACTGTAAGCTCTACAATAATAGTTTTCCCAGCAAATAAATGAATATTAGCAATAGTTTCTTGGTTTACTTTAGTTTTTCATCTTTAGAAGTCCTTTCATTACAATTAGGAAATTTGGTGATGAATTATTTGGCAGTAAAATTTGACCTTAACTGATGTGCTTAACTCATTTGTAGTCTTAATTTCCCCAAAGTACGACTGTATATTTGCTGTAGTATGTCTGGCTATGATGTGCTGTCCTAGACTCTGGGACATAACATTGGAATGTTATATAATACATGTCATTATTGCTTTTCTAAAATCTGAAAAGTTCTTTATTTTAGAACATCTAATCTCAAGAGTTTTATACAAGGTGTTATAGACCTATTTTTTTTTTTTGGAAAAAAAAAGGTAACCATTTAGCATTCATTGATTGCTGTATAGCAGGCCTGCTGATAGTAATAAAGGATAAAGTCTCAAAGCAGAGACAACCCTTGCTTGCAAAACCCTGTTTCTCTGATTTACAGAATTGTTCTGTTACTAGTTTCCTGGTTGATGGAACATCTGCTCCGAGCTTACTTAAACAATAGCTGTTACTAGCATTTGTGCCCTCCTCACCCTCGCTGGATCCTCTCAGCAGCTACACGAAGCGTTTCCTAGGGTGTTCTGGTGCTAGCCCACATTGTTAACTTGCGTCATGTTGCAGGAGATATGTGGCTGTGCCTTGCCCTAAAGTGCATGTTCTCCCTGCTTATACACATCTTACCAGATACTCGTGAATGTGTCTTGCAAGTAGTCCTGGTGGTAAAGTAGTTCTGAAGAACTATGGAATATCTCTGGCAGAGAAATATTGGAAGGTGACCTCTAAATCACAGATCTTTTACCTCGATAGTCTTTTGAAGATATGTTGATATAAATATATATCCATATATATTTATATAAATTTGAAGAAGCCTAGAAAAAAAGAATAGTATTTTTTTTTTT
>NW_004567109.1:29807620-29816084 GCF_000260355.1 Condylura cristata | reverse complement strand
GTGTAGGCCAGAGGTGTGGAAGGTGGTGGTAAGAGGATTCACCAGAGACAGTAGGGAGCAGAACAAACAGATCTACTGAAATACATTGCCTAGGGGAGCATCAGGCCAGATAGAAGAGGGCTGGTGAGCCATGTGGGTCAGCTTCCTGGCCAGGGATTTAACTCTTGATGCTGGCTGGTGATAGCTCGATAGTGCTGAGACTTTAACCCTGTGTCATCAGGGGACGCAGAGTTAATATATATTCTAATGATTAAGGCAGTGGGTAGGTTTACTGTGAATTAAACATAGTTGGAAAAAAGCTACTTGGAAGATAGAACCAAAGCAAATATATAGAATAAAGCATGGAAAGTTAAAAAATATACAGAAGATAGGGTAAGGTGCAGTTGGTATAATAAGGAAGTCTTTAGTATAATTGGAATCCTGGAAGGTGAAAGGTATAATGAAACAGGAACAATTTTGAAGATTTAAAAGCAGACACTTTTTTAAATTGATGAACCATCAGGTCACAAATTAAAAATACTCTATGAACCCTATTCAGTTAAGTAAAAAGAATATGCACAGAATACATCATGTTAAAAGTGCTAAAAAAATCATAAAAATAGCCAGAGGAAATGAAAAGACTACTTTCAAATGAGCGACAAGTAAATAACAAAAACAAGTGATGGCAATGGGATGGACATTTTAAAGTGCTGAAAGAAATCTAAGCTAGAATACCAAGGACCACACTAATCTACAAAAATGGAGAAATAAAATTTTCCAACAAAAGCTGGGCGATTTCATCAGTGGTCACACTAAAAGGAATTAAATGAAGGAGGTTTTTTTTTTTCAGGGAGAAGATGGAAGGACAGGACACAAGAAGAAGTTAAAAACAATGAAAAAAGGTAAACATGAATATTGATATATGAAACATTATTTCATGGAGTTTTACATATGTGGGGTACCCTGTCTTCTAATATAAACTTCCATGTAAAATGTTGTAAACCAAAGTTACCACAGTGTAAAAAATAAACACGTGTGTGTGTATAAAGAGATAGCGAAAGATAAAGTAGAGAGCACTGGGACCCTCCCTGGTGGTGCAGCAGGTTAAAGCACAGCACTATGAAGCTATTTCAGCCACTGCAGCATGAGTTTGATCCCCGGCAGTGGGGGTGACCCACATGGCATGGCAGGCCTCTCCTGACCTGCTTCGTGCTCCCCTCAGCAATGTGTTTCAGTCAATCTGCTCCCCACTCTGTTTCTGGTAATCCTCTCACCCCTGGCACCTCTGACCAGCACCCCAGTTCTGTATGTATAAAGAAATCTTTAAAAAAAAAATAGCATAATGGCATACTGGGAGTTAAAATATCCTAAGGTTATTACATTGTCTGGGAATATGGTGCCAACAGTAGACTTATTAAAGATATATATACATTATAACTTAGGTAGCCTCTAAATAATAACAATTTCAAGTTAAGATGGGAATGCTGGAATAATAAAAATATAAAAGGAAGGAGGGGAAAAGAACAGGACAAAGAAAAAGTTCATGGTAAGACAGATTTTAAATATATCAGTATTTACATTAAAAATAATGAACTATGCCCTCCCTGGTGGCGCAGCGGGTTAAAGCATAGCACTGAGAATCTAAAGCCACTTCCGCATGAGTTCGATCCCCGCCTGCCCTGGAGGTGACCACATGGCGCGGCAGACCTGACCCGCCCGCTGCCCCCCTCAGTAGTGTACTTTGTCGATCTGTCTGTTCTGTTCCCCACTCTGTCTCTGGTGAAGCCTCTCACCACCCCTGTACCTCTGGCCTGTACCCTAGTTCTGTATGCATAAATAAATAAATCTTAAAAAAAAATAATGAACTAAATGTTCTGATCAAAAAGCAAAGATCATCAAACATTAAAATAATCAAAATCTAATTGCTGTTAACACAAGTGACACCTGAAACATAAGGATAGATGTGTTGAAAATAAGGGATAATAGGACAAGATAGAGTGCAAACACTAAAGAAAGCTGGGACAATTTTATTAATTCTTAACAAAGTATACTTTAAAGCAAAAAGAATTAGTAGAGATAGTGAAGGATACTTCAGTACTTCAAAATAATACAAGTTCATGAGGAAGATAGTTTTTTTTTTTTTAAGATTTATTTATTTATACAGAACTGGGTAGAGGCCAGAGGCACAGGGGTGGTGAGCGGCTTCACCAGAGACAGAGTGGGGAGTAGAGCAGGCAGATCGACAAAGTACACTGCTGAGGGGAGCAGCGGGTGGGTCAGGAGAGGTCTGCCGCGCCATGTGGTCTCTGAGGCAGGCGGGGATCGAACTCATGCGGAAGTGGCGTCAGCCTCTCAGTGCAGTGCTTTAACCCGCTGGCCAACAGGGAGGGCCTTTTTTTTTTTTTTTTAAGATTTATTTATGCATACAAAAACTGGGTACAAGCCAGAGATGTGGCGGGGGTAGGGTTTTGGTGGAGGACTCACCAGAGACAGAGTGGGAAGCAGAACAGGCAGACTGACAAAATACACTGATGAGTGGAGCAGCGGACAAGACAGGAGAGGTCTGCCACGCCATGTGGGTCACCCCCGGGGCAGGGCATCGAACTTGCACTGAAGCCGCTGCAGCTTGCAGTGCTGCATCTTAACCTGCTGTGCCACCAGGGAGGGTCCTAGACACAATTCTAAATGTTAATGAGCCTAAAGGCTCAAAAATACACTATCACAACATGTAAAGGATGAACAGGCCCTCAAAAAGGAGGGTGTTGAAGTGATTTATAACTACTGCTTATTAAGGAAAGACAAATTTAAACTGAACTGAGCTACCACCACATACCTCTTAGAAGGGCTAAAAATTAAGACTGTGAGAAGCCCAAGGAGGAGTTACTAAAATTCTCATGTAATTGATGGGAAGTGTAAAAGGCAATACCTACTAAAGGCAGACCTATTTTAGAATCTATTTCACAAGTTGGTATATGCCCAAAAGATGAGAACCTAGCACCATGTTCACAAGGTGGCTTATAGGAAAAATTTTCACATTAGTCCCAAATTGGAGAAAATTCAGATTTTTGTCAATATAGTAGAATGGATAAATTGTGCTACATATTCTTTTACAATACAACCGTGTAAAATATGATTGAATGAAATGCTATATAAGGTTAATGAAGCTTATAGACAATATTAAGCAAATAAGCCAGACACACAGGAACATACACTGTCTGAGTATATCATACGTGTCTCAAGAGTAGGTAAAGCAGTGTCAACACTATAGAATAGTGGCAATGGGAGAGGGCAGCATATTAACTTGGATGGGCATAAGGAAACCTGAAGTCCAGGAAATGTCCTTTATCTTGATTTGGATTATGTGGGAACATTCTTATAAAAATGTATTGAGCTATATCTAAGAGTTTTGTACTTTGTTATATCTCAAAAAATAGAAAAATGGATGCATTTACAAGGAGATGTAGAAAGCTACAATTATAAGAAGATATTTTACATACCTGCCAGTAACAGTAGATTTTCGAAATAGGTTAGAATGTAAAATATATGAACTATCAGTAAATCCAGTCTGACAAACATATGAAACACAGTACTTCATTGAAGAACATTAATTCTCTCTATGTTTACAATGAACATTTACAAATCTGGCCCTGGTCCATAATGCAAGTCTGAATAAGTTTTAAAGGATTTAAGAACTGTTAGAGTATAATTGACCATATCAATAAATGATAATGATAGTGATATCAAATGATAATTAGAACATCCATGTGTTTAGAAATTGAAAACAGATTTATGTTTTAATTGAATAAATTCTTGTTCATTAAAAACGACTCAAAGTGAGTAAATCCTTTTAAGGTGATACTCCCAGGGAAGTCAGTGCTGATAAGCCAGGCCATCCAGAAAGAATCTCTACTAAAGGACTTCCCGTAGGGTATCTGTGCCAGGAAAGGTGCTAAGAGGACAGGTGAGAATTTCGTTCTATTTAGTTCCATGTGGTTATTCACTGCCTCCCCTCTTATATAAAATACCCACAGGGAAAAAGTAAATTATATAAAAAGAGTTACCCATTGACCCTGGAGGCCATTTCTCGGTTCTCTGGGTGCTCTGGTGCCATTCCTGTCAGACACTCCTGGGCTGGTAGAGATCACAGTGCTGGTGAATCAGTGCTAGGGGCTTTACAGGAAGGGAGAAATGCACTTTTAAATTGCACGCAAAGGACTTCCCTGGTGGTGCAGGGGCTGTCTCAGCGCTATCAAGCTATTGCCAGCCCCTGTGGTGCAAGCTCAATCCTGGTCAGGGAGTGACCCACATGGCAAAGCAGACCTCTCCTGTCGCACCAGCTACTCCCCTCAGCAGTGTACATCGCAGCAGCAGTGTACATCCTCAGTCTGCCTGTTGTGCTCCCTGGTCTGTCTGTATGAATCCTCTCACTACCTACCCCCACCTCTGATCTATATCCCAGTTCTTTTATGTATAAACAAATAAATCTTTAAAATAAACAAATTGCCCACTAAGAGGAAATTATGTTGGTAAACATTTTTAGGTGTTAATAAATATGTTAAAACTTACAAAATATAGCCAATGCCATCATTGGAGAAAAGTGTATACTCCTAAATAGATACATATTAAAAAAGAAAGACTGAACATCAGTGAACTGAATATCAAAACGCTAGAAAATAAATTTACTTGGGTCTTTACTACTCTGTCCTTTTTCAGTGCACATGTCTTAATATCGTTACTAATTGTTTACTTGCTTGCTAGCAACTGAAAACAGAGATGTATGAGTTTCTTGGGTTCAGAGACCACATTTCAGTCTTTATATCCTGGGTGTCTACTAGAGAAGCCAGAGCCCCCTACTCCCCAACCCCCGCCCAGGGGCAGCTGCTGCTGGCCTCGTGGTATCCTGGCCCAGCATGGCTACAATACATTTCCCTATCTGTGTGTGAGAATGCAGAAATTCAGATTTTGATGTGAAATCTCCATTTTAAAAGTATTGGAAACTAATTAAAAAAAAAGTGCAGCAAGTGCCCAACCAAACTGCACAGCCCTCTGGATGCCATTTTGCAGCCTGTTTTATTTCGCACCTAGAGAGGTAGGGATGTCTGAATATTCCAGCGAATAGACTTTTAGGTAGTCTCTTCTATCCACTGTATTTCTGCCTGAAGAAAAGGGTCATGAATGCCGCTTAATTGAATTTCTGGGTCATATCTGAAAGAGGTTGCAGGGATTTTAAAGCCTTCTTTGTAGTTGGCTGTTTACCCCAGCAGAATCAGACATGTGTTCCCAAAGATTTTTTCCCTTCTTTTGTTGTAATATTCTTAATGATGCATTCTGACTTTTTCACTCTGTTTTCTACACATTTGTCACCACTTCTGCTTTTGGATCTTCATGCTGGAAAATCTGAGGCTTACATGGAAGATTGATTTTTAATGCCCCTTGTGTTGTTTTTCGGCTGTAACATTTGCATGCAATTATGGCATTTTAAAAATAGGAGACCACGGGTTTTGAAAAAAAAAAAATCTTCTGGGCAGATGAGCGAATGGAAAGCCCGGCCTTTAATTTTGTTAACATCCCAATTACATCGTGGTAACCCTTGTGACGATTTCTGTCCCTTGTAATGCAACACCTGCTTTTTGTTCCAGGGGCAGGGACCAACCAAGCCTTGCTGACTCAACCCTTGCTCAATCCTGAGTTGGTTGGAAGGCTCATGTTTTCCACTGGCCAGCAGAGGTCACTATTTCAAAGTTGTTAGAAGGAAAAATAGTCTCTAGAAGAGGTATTATTCATAGTAGTGGTAGGAAATTTTTTCATTCTTTTCTGTATTTTCAAATGTTCTTTGAAAATTCGATTATTTTTATATAATACATTTAAAAGTCAATGGCTCCACCAATTTCTTTTGGATAGCTGCTTAAGGAGTGTTAATAGCTACCATTTATTGAACACATACTAAGTGCTGGAGGCCCTATGCTTTACACTTGACATACAGCTTTCATAGCCACTGATCTTCCAGGGTTGTTGTGCAATTTACCTCAGTTTTTGGGAAAAGGAGCCTGAAGGAAGGAGAAATGAGGGACACATGGTAGAGACGGTGATCTGTCTGCAAAGTCAGGCATTTAAGTTTCTTGGGAGCTGCCCTTTTTCGCCTCAGAGAGGGAATATTTTAGTAGCTTGAAGCAGCAATCAACCAAGAGTGTAAGAGAAGAATATGCAATTTTGAAGCAAAACCTTAGCACCAGCTTACTCTCTTTCCTTTGCAAATTTCAAGCTGTTGTTTGCTTGCTTTTAGACTTGACTTGTTGGTCTTCTTTGAATATAGGAACTATGATGTTCTGTCAGGCTTTGCTCCTCCACATAAAAACAAGTATTAGTAATACATTGTCTCCAAAAATGTCTCAAGTTTAAGGCCTATTTAGTGAGTAAAATTTATTTAAAAGATATTTTATTTCAGAATACAAGTCCATCTGAAAGCTTCCTAACTTGGAAGGGGAATGGACAGTGAATGAAAAGATAAACCTATTTTAGTAGACTTTTATTTATTCATGTTTTCAGACATGAATAAATCATCAAGATTTTCCATACAGCTGGAGTGACCAGAGGACAGCTGTGTTCATCAGCAGATAATGAGTGGTCACTTTGCCCCCCCCTGTTTTCACTGAAGAGGTCATGTGAGAACAGTTAGAAAAGGCTTTGTATCTTCCAGGCTGCTGTAAAAAGGACATTGGGTTCTTCAGTCTTACTCATTGGCCTGTTGCACTGCTATCACTTTTACTTCAAAAAAAAAATTTTTTTTTTGGGTGTTTTGCAGTTGCTATTAACCATCATACTTATTTGAACAAAAAAAAAAAACCCAACTTACTCTTTAGGTCTTCTTAACTAATTAAGATAGAGCCAACTTGTTGTCCAGCAAATATTTAACAACTTTTCAGAGGAATAACAAGTAGCTCAGAGTAGCAAAACTGTAACTCCAGTGGGAGGATAGAGACAATAACTATAAACAAGTGTCAAATATAAACAAACTACCATGAGTACTCTGAAGAACAAGCAGACAGTAGTTACTGGAGTGGGATTCTATTTTAGATCGCATGGTCAGGGAAGGCCTTCCTGATAAAGTGACTTTTGGCCAGAGACTTCAATGAGGTAAAGGGAGAATATGCAGATTTCTGGTGGAAGAATTCCAAAACACAGAAGGACCCTGAGCCTGGAGTATGCCTTATGAGACCAAGGATTGTAAATAGGGTATCTGGGCACTGAGGATGAGGGAATGAGACTTAAGGGGACATAGCAGACCTGGCAGGCTATGCTAAGGACTTGCTCTTGCTCTGAGCAGGGGCAACTACTGTTAAGATCTAAGCAAAGGAATAATATGGGCCCCCTTGCATTTTAAAAATTAAATCTGACTGGGGCCTCCCTGGTGCCACAATGGGTTAAAGCGCAGCACTATGAAGCTATCCACAGCCACTGCAGCACGAGTTCAGTCCAGGGCAGGGAGCTGACCCACATGGCGTGGCAGTGCGGCAGACTTCTCCTGTCTCCCCTACTACTCCCCTCAGCAGTGCATTTCATTAGTTCTGCCTATTCTGCTCCCCACTCGGAGGATTCACTCTGGTGAATCCTCTCACCACCCCTGCACCTCTGGCCTGCATCCAAGTTCTTGTATGCATAAATAAATAAATCTTAAAAAAAAATTAAACATGACTGTTCTGTGTGAAATAGAGGGGATAGATAAGAATGAAGCTGGGGACTTGTTCGCTATTGTTGTAAACTGGGTAATAGGATGGTGCCTGGGGCCAGAGTGATAGAAATGCTGAGAAACAGACAGATCTGATGTGTTATGGTGGAAAGGCTGATGACAACTGTTGTTTTCACATTGGTCACACAATTGTGTTACAATTGAAAGGCTGAAGAAAATGGTTATAGGGTGTGACTCCCAAACTTTTGACCTGATTAGTTGGTAGAATGAAATTGCCATTTCTAAGATGGAAAAGAAAGGGGTTCACAGTGGGACAAGGATGGTGGGTTCATTAAGTTTGGGTACACATAACTGAAAAAACAAAAATAATGGTAACTTAAGGAACATAAAAATGTTTTTTTTTTTTCACATGAAGAAGATCCAAAAATAAACTGTCTCAAGGTGGCTCCCTAAGGATCCAGGCTCATTTTTGCGGGCTCCTTAGTGACCCCCAAGGTGCGGTCCTCATCCTCCCACAGCCCCATGAAAATTAGAGCCAGCCTCTGCAGTCCGGGCAACAAGAAGGAAGAAAAGAAGGGAGAATGCTGCAGACTTCCTTTGTAAGGGCACTAGTTAGAGGTCACTTTCCCTTGTTTCTCATTGGCCAAAGTAGTTCCATGCCCCACATCTGGCTGGAAAGTTGTTTTTTTGTTTTTTGTTTTTTAAGATTTATTTATTTGTACATACAGAACTGGGGTACAGGCCAGAGGCTCAGGGGCGGTGAGAGGCTTCACCAGAGACAGAATGGGGAGCAGAACA
>NW_004567109.1:29804902-29807520 GCF_000260355.1 Condylura cristata | reverse complement strand
AGGGGGAGCAGCGGGCGAGACAGGAGAGGTCTGCCACGCCATGTGGTCACCTCCGGGGCAGGCGGGAATTGAACTCATGCGCAAGTGGCTCCAGCTTCTCAGTGCAGCGCTTCAACCCGCTGCGCCACCAGGGAGGGCCTGGAAAGTTGTTTTTAGTGACTGTATGTGACCCCGAAATAAAGATGGGGTTCTATTATAATGTAATGAATATGTTAAGCTAAGCTTCTAGAAGTCTCTTCTCCAGAGTTTAGATTTTGATTTTGGAAGAACTGAATTCTAATCTCTAGCACTATCTGGGAATGTAACTTTGAGCTAAGATTCTATCACCAAATCTCTATTTCAACTGCCAAAAAGAAGAACTGGGCTGAGCAGTTGAAGTCCCCTTCTCACTAACACTGCATGAGTCTTTGAGTTTGGTATATAGTAGGGTAAGAATAGATTTCACAGTAGAAATCTATAGTCTTTGAAAGTTATGTAAGATGATGTCTATCAAGTGTCTTAAAGTTTATTTATGTAATGAAAAGAGTCATTTCAAACTTACTCATCAATATAATTCCATTTCCAGAATGCTTTCTGCACATAGGGATAGATGATTGTTAATACAGGCGTATGAATTATATGGTGGTAGCCTGTGTTAAATTAGCTTGATATTTGGTTTATAATAAGACCATTTTTCCATGAAAATGTCAGTGATCCACTATCCCAATTCTTTATTCCATATACGCATTTGTTCTAGCCTCATTAACCAACTTTTAGAATCCAGTCAAATTAGTTGTATGTTCACATCCACACACTACTGAATAACTCCTATATGCACATAAATTGCCTTATGGGATCTACAATTTGTTACTAGGGATACAATAAGTACACAAGTACATATATAGCACAGCAGAAAGTAGTGCTATGAGAGTACTTTGAGTTTGGGTGCTGGCTTGGGCGGGAGACAGGCTATGTGAAGAAGGGTCGGGGTGTGAACCTTGGAGAGCTGAAAAGACCCAGGTGGGAATGGCATTCTGGGTGAAAGGAAACAAAAGGGCAGGAGCCAAGGAACATCCCAGTTCAGGGGAGGAAAGATCATGGTATTTTGGGTCAAGGTGATCTGGAGTTGAACCCTGAATCTGCCACTTGATAGCCGAGACCTTGGGCAAATCAATTTATCAGGTTCTCTTTTTCTTCATCTGGAATGATGCACAGTATTACCTTTGCAAAGGTAGTTGCCTTTGTTAACTGAACTTATGTACCTGCAGTGATTGATATAAAAGCAAGTGCCACAGGGCATGGTACTTGGTGCTTGGGGAAATAATCAGCCTCTTCTCCCATATGGAGAGCTGGTATTGTCCCTCATAATTTCCATGCACGCAAATCTTATTGTCCTCTTTAGCAGTACTTGATGTACATTGTATATGGTCTGATTCTGTTTTCCTACAAACACAGTGATATAGTGTAAACCAACTAAAGTTCTTATGGAAAAGCTGTTGAACAGGAATGAGAGTGAGGAAGGGATATGACTTACTGGTCTGGTAGGTGGGTTCTTTGCTTCCAGAAACCACCGCTGTGCCACTCAGGTGAAGGTCCAAACTCCAGAACTATTCCGGCAGATATCCAGCTTTTCCCTTCACTCCCCATTTGCTCCTAGCACCAGGCTTAGCGAGTTTACCTGCTAGGTATGGCTGCAGCTCCACTACTGCTCTTAGCTCCACCAAGCCCCATCTTGTGGGCACCCTGGTATTCCCAGCATCTGCTCATGACCCTTTCCATCCATTTTCCACGCAACACTAGAATCATATTTTCAGAACAGAACTGATTGTTTCCATATCCAGCCTATAACCCTTCACTGATTTTTGAATCCAACCCTCCCCCATCCAGTCTCATTGGGTGCTGTTTGAACCCTGACTTTGTGTCTCTAATCACACTGACTTTCCTTTGCTGCCTTGCTCTTAGTTTCTCTCATTTCAGGTCTTTTGTATGCCCTCCTTCATCTGCCTTGGAAAGCTCTTTCCCCAAAACCAGCAGGTTCTTATTCTCTTATATCCCAGTTTAATTATCACCTCCTCAGGGAAGACTTCCTCAGACTCTGTCAGGACCCCTGCCTTCCTGCCCACTTCATGTCTTCTCTGAGCAGAGCACATTTGTAAGTATGCGTTTATGTGTATGATTCGTTGAATACGCTTTGTCCACATTAGTCGGCAGTTTCACGAAATGCTGGCGTCTGGGGTAGTGCCAGGACCTAGTAGATACTTGATAGCGTTGGCAACGTAGAGGGGTGTTGTGGGATTGAAACTTTGCTTCTTCCTCCTTGCTCTTTTAGTCATTGTCTTTGGGCTCCTCTGAGTTTTTGGAGGCTCTGTATGCCCTTCAATAACTTCTTCATTCACTTTATTAAGCATTTATTCAGCCATCAATCATTGAGTTATCAACATGTGTTTGGTACACTAGGGCTTCAGGGGCAAATGAAGTGATTCTTGCCCCCCAAAGATCCAGGGCCACTGCAAAGACTTTGCTCTAAGGGATCAGTATGGATGGATTCGTTATTTAGGAAGCCTATGCTGGCTGCAGGGAGCATGGATGTGAAGGACCAGGCTGGAGGCAGGAAAACCCAGATGCGAGGCGGGGGTGGG
>NW_004567109.1:29680225-29804802 GCF_000260355.1 Condylura cristata | reverse complement strand
GGGGCAGGTCTGAGCCAGAAGGGAAGCAGGTCCCAGTAACTCAGGCTGGGAATGGTTAGGGCTGAGAGAGCGGGGAGAGGAGGAGCGGTTACAGAAGGTGCTTAGGAGGTAGGAATTGGAGGCTGGGAGTGGGAATGTAGGTAGAAGGTGAGAAAGAAGCCTAGAACAACCCTTTGGATCTCAATTCCGTGGTATCATCATTCATGTAAGAGAAAACACTGCCAAGGGGAGATAGGAGAGGGAGAGGGGAAGGAAATGAATTCCGCAGAACTTGACTTCCCTAATCATTTAATGCTTCTGTTTCACAGAAAGTCTGATTAACCCGAAGCTTAATTCAGAAGAGGATCTATTTTTAGGAATAATCATTTGTTCTCAGTTTACCTCAATAAAATTCACAGAGTACAGATCTATGGGTCTGACAAGTGCGGTTGTGTAAATGGCACCACAATAAAGGCACAAAATAGTTCTACCACACCCTTTCCTCCCAGATTCCTGCATTCCTCAGTCATACCTTTTCCAACCTTTAACTCCTGGCACTCACTGGTCTGTTTGTAATGCTTTTGCTCTGTGCAAAATGTCATAATATGGAATTGTACAGTATGCAGTTGTTTTTTTTTTTTTCAAGTTTTACTTATTTGTGCATACTGAAATTGGGTACAGCCAGAGGTGCAGAGGTGGCGAGAGGATTCACCAGAAACAGAGTGGGGAGCAGAACAGGCAGATGGGCAAAGTATACAGCCAGGGGGAGCAGCGGGCGAGACAGGAGAGGTCTGCTACTGCGACATGTGGTCACCTCCTGGCTGGGAATTGAACTGGCATCGAAGTGGCCATAGCTTAGCTTCGCAGTGCAGTGCTCCAATCCGCTGTGCCACCAGGGAGGGCCCAGTTTGTGTGTTTTTAATCTGACTACTTAGTATAATGCATTTACTTCATTCATGTTTTATACTAAAATACATTTACATTATTTCCAACTAGTTTTTTGTTCTGTGGCTTTGTCACAGTTAAAGCAATTTATCCTAGGGACATTTCGTTTCCCATTTTTGAGGATAACAAAGTTTCAAAAAAAAGGTTTTTGTGTTTTCATTTGACTTGGGTAGAGACCGGGAGTGGATTTCTGGCTTGCAGGTTAAGTATTGTGTTTATAAAGAAATAATAAACTTTTCCAAAGTGGTTGTCACTTTTCACATTTTATCAGCAATATATGAGTTCCAGTGGTTCCACATCCTCACTAGCATTTGATATTGTTTATTACTTTAGTTTAAAATTTAACCATTCTGATAGGTGTGCAGTGGTATCCAAATCAGCTTACAGTTTGTATTTGCCTGTGATTAGTAATTCTGAATTTCTATTTGTGTGCTTATTTTCTGTTTGTATGTTTTTTATGGTAAAGTATCTATTTAAATATGTTGCCTGTCTGCAAAAAAAGTGGTGAGAGAAGTAAAAAAGTGGTGGGAGACGTGATATGGACATTTCACCAAACATCATCATTGTCGTCATCATCATCATCATCATCATCATCATCATCATCATTTAAGCTCTGGTGAATTAGGTACTGATAAACACACACACACACACACACACACACACACACACCATGAATATATTCATCCAGGGTGGCCATTTGAATAGTTTCTATAACAATGTCCTTTTGGATAAAATCTTAGAAGTAGAATTGCTGGAACATATGGTAAAATTCTACATTAGGCTTTTTGAGGAAACATCAAATTGTTTGGCTGAACCATTTACATTCCCAAAAGCAATGCATGAGGGCTGCAGTTTTTCCACATCCTTGTCAACATTTGTTGAACACTTTTTCCCATAATTATCAATGGTTATTTGTTTATCTTCTTTGAAAAAAAAAAGTCTACTCAAGTCCTTTGCTCATTTTATGATTGGGTGGTTTGTCTTTTTGTTGTCAACCAGAAAACATGTATTCTGGATGCTTATCAAATATAAGATTTACAGATATTCCATTTTGTATGTCATCTCCCTGTCTTCATAATGTCCTTTGATGCACAACAGTTTTTAAGTTTGGTAAAGTTTAATGTATCTATTTTTTTGTGTTTGTGGTGTCACATCTAAGAATCCATTGCCCAATCTAATGTATAAACATCGCCCCTTTGTTTTCTTCTACGTGTTTTATGGTTTTAACTTTTGTATTTAGTCAGCTTATCCATTTTGAGCTATATTTTGTATATGATATTAGATAGGGATCCAGTTTTACTCTTTTACTTGAGGCTGTCCATCATTTGCTAAAGAGACTGTTCTTTATTTCAGAGAGATTCTTGTTTAAAATCAGTTGACCATAGACGTATGGGAGGCAGAACACACTTGATGAAAAGTTTGATAAACAATTTAATTTTGAGCTTTTATTTTCTCACCTACTATGTGAGAAGATAACCTTTTCCTCTCTGAGTTGTCAGGATAAAATGAGATCCATCTGGAGTGGTCAGTCTGACACATAGGTTTCCCAGTGAATGTTAATTCTTCCCTTCTTCAGGAAATAGAGGCAAGGTAAGCAGTGTAATCCATAACCTCTATTCCTTCTCCTTCCTCATGTCCCTGAGATGCAGGAGATCTTAGACATAAAAATACATATTTTTGCCTCAACCTTTTGCTGAATATGAGTAGCTCCTGGGAAAAGGTGACAGTTGAGCTGGCTATTAAATGATTCACGGGAAGGAAGAGGAAGGGGAAGTACTAGTAAAGGAAAAAAAGATCATATACAAAACTATGGAGACATGAATATATTTTCTGTGTTCTAGGAGAGGAAAAATATCCTAGAGGGCTTGTGATGTAGGCTAGGGGTGTGGTAGAAAATGGTTTGACTCTAGATGGTCACTGGGAGTTGTTAGAGAGGTTTCAACAGGGCAGTGATTTGGTGACATCTGTATTTAAATTGATGGAGAGACCTGTCAGTATGGAAAAGGAATGATTGGTAAGGGAGTGATTCTGGAAGGAAGGAGAATTGGGAAGAAAAGCAGTAGTGAGAATGGAGAGGAGAAAAGATCAATAAGTGGATTTATGGTAAATCAGATATGGAAATGTAGGAAAGGAAGAGCCAGCATGATTCTGTGATGTCTGATTTGGGAACCCAGACATGGGGCCATTCATTTGGGCAGGGACATAGGCATGGGGAGCAGAAGCAGAGAACTGTTTGCTTTTGCAGATGGGTCCAGATGGAGATTATCAGACTAATGTGGGATAGAGGGCAAAAGGGAGCTTGAACACATTATTGCCTGACCTGCTAAAGGCAGAGATGGAACTTAATTGTTTTGTCCTTGGCAATTAAAATATTAATGAGTTCTAGTTTAATAACAAAACTATAAAAAACAAAACAAAAACAGTCCAATATTCCACTGTTGAAAGGAAGGCAGGAGAATATATAGTAGTCAGAAAATACAAACAGTTCGGAAAAGTATAAAATGAAAAGTACAGGCCTTCCCCGAATCCGTCCCTTAACCACTGTTAACACTTTCTTGTGTTTCCTTCTAGGAAAAGAAAAACAAAAACAATATATACTCATTGGGTTCTGCATGTCCCTAAAGGGGTCCTGCCACATACAGGGTTTAAGAGGTCTGTTTCATGGAGCAGATTAACCTTTTCATTGCTTTGCCATGCTTTGTAGACCCATCTGTCTAGGTAGGGGGTGGAGCTATCCCTCTTCATGTCCCTCACTTAGGCATGGAAGCTGGTTCAGGACACATGTAAAAAAAAACAAATGAGCTGTTGCTGCATGTTGGAAATTTGGAGAGACTTCACTTACAGTTTCCGGTTGATTTAGTGACTTTTTCAGCAAATGTTTTCCCAGCCTTGACTGACCATGCAGTGCTCTGTGTGTGTGTAGTGGGAGAGGGAGAGCAGGCAGCTTGATTCTTAGCTTCACACTTGATTCCTGGCTTCCCCAAAGGGCAGAACTGGAAAGGTCAAACCTCTTGCTTTGAGAGGGGCAGTCCAGTGTGAGGTCATGATTTTTTGAAAAGCCACATGGGCTGACTAAGGCAGAGCCAGCCTGCCTGAAATTTCAGAAGAGTGGAGGGAGCAAGAAGGGCACCTGGGCACAGGTGAGGGTTCTGTGTGCCCCCAATGGGTGAACTACCATTGCTTCTTTTCTCCTTTCTTTCCTGCCATGAAATTAGCAACAATCCCCACCTCCAAGTCCCCAGACAGAAGCAAGAATTTTGCAATGCCACGCACAGGAAGCCCTGACCTGTCTATCATGTGGAGGGTTAGTTGTCATCCTTTACCTGTTAGAGACTGTTGGTTGGCATGGGAGGAGGGCATTGAACTAGGAGTTAGGAAGCCAGGATTCCAGTGCTGGCTGTGCCAGATGCCACCATACTGCTGTGGGCCTGTCACATCCTCTCCGAATGTGGGGTGTGTCTAAGGAAGTAACCAAGGTCCTTTCTACCATTCTTGATCTGTAATTATAATAGGCTAAGAATTGCATATGTTAGAATCAATCAACTTTTAGGATTCTGAGATTCTAAAATTCTGGTTTCCCAAAATTCCAGGGATGACACTTGAGGTCTCTTACTCCGAGAGGGTCCTGTGTTGTGAGACCTGATCTGACTGTATAGTAAGGAGGGGCTCCATATACATTTTCCAACTTGAGACCAAGGTCAAAGAGACCAGATCCCTAGCTACAGATACGAAGCCAGGAGGGCCCTTCGAGTTGGGCCCAGGTCACCAGCAAACTGGGCAAAGGCAGCAGAGGAAGATGAAGGCAGAGAGGCTATCTCCAGTATGGCTGGATCCTCCAATAGCCTGGCAGATACGCCAGGTCTGTTTTACACAGGAGGAAACTGATCCAGAGAAGAGAACTGAAGGCACCGATTCCAGTCCCTGGGAAGTTTTCTTTCTCTTTGTCTGGCACCCTTTTACACATTGGGCAGGACTCCCTGCGACTGTGCCTGGAGTTCTGAATGTAGGGGAACCTGGTTCCAGGCCCCGGAGGAACCCGTAGACAAATGGGGTCTCAGTCCGCAGGCCTGTAAGTGTCTCCTGGAAGCACGCAAAAAATCTCGACGCTGGGGCCTACCCCCCGCCCCCCCCAAGCAGAGTCAACTGGAATATCTTCTACGTTGGATTAGGGCATCTGTTTTTGTTTGTTTTTTAACGTCGGAGTCTGAGACCCTGTAGCTTGGACTCTTTCTGGTGAAAACACCACAAAAACAAAAATGTAGGACGTGGTCTGAAAAGCCGCGATTCGGGTCCCCTCCTTGGTGCTGACTCACTGTGACATAGGTGCGAGTTTCCGCGTGAGCGGATGCTACAAGAAAACTTTGAAAGCCCTTTCACAACAGTTACCTCGGAGGTAAGCAGGTTTCGCCCTTTTCTTCTGACTGAGGAGAAAACGGACTCTAGAAGGGAGAAGGAGCCTGCCCCAGGCCACTGGGGGAGGCGGGGACAGAGCCGGCTGGAGCTCGGCTCCCGGACGCTCAGTGCGCTCCGAGCTTGGGCCAGCCCAGCCTGGACGACCGTGCCCAGCCTCTCCCGCCCGCGGCGCCGCCCCGCTGGGCTGAGAAGAGCTACGCCGAGCTCGGGCGGTCGCCGCCTGTCAAACTCCCGCCCAGCCCGGCGCTGGGCCCCGCCTAGGCCCCCAGGCGAGGAGGCCCGCCTTCGCCCGCGATTGGCCTCGGAGGGGCGGCCGCAGCGAGCCAATGGCTGGGTGTGCTGTCGGGCAGGCCGAAGTCCCGCCCCTGCCCCCTGGGGTGCCGCCCAGCTGGACGCGGCGGTGGCGGCGGCGGCGGCGGGGGCTGCGGCGCCAGTGGAGGCGCGCGGAGTTGTGCGCCCCGAGAGCGGGCGAGGCGACGGGGAGGTGAGAGGGGGCGCGGTCCGCGGCCGGGGAGGGGGCGGGCGCCGGGGCCCGAGCCGAGGTCCCAGAGACGCTCGAATTGGGGAGCTTTGGGATGGAGCGGGGAGCACCCAGGAGAAAGGAAAGTTTGGGGGTCCTGTGCCCTCTGGCCAGAAGAGAGAATGGAAGGACCAAGTCTCTGGCGAGAAAGATCCAGTGCGCGAAGCTATGGAGTGTGAGGCTTCAGCTGTTGGAGTCGCTGAGTATTCGAGCGGGTGAATGAGAGTGCAGAATGTGTGGCACGTCGTGTCCCAGTGCTGGTTTGCGGGGGTGTATGGTGTGCGTGAAGGGGGTGTGCTTGGGCGTTGCAGACACTTTGTGCGGGGCGGCACGCGTGATGGGTTCACTTTCTCTGCTGCGCGGCGCGTCCTGGGAGTGACGGTTTTGCGCCACAGCAGCGAGCACCCTCGCTCGCACTCCCAGTTTTCACGGTTTGGCTGGCCGTGGGTGGACCTTGGAGGGTCTGTGTCCACGACCCGTGGGTGTACAGTCTGCGGGCCCTTGGGTCCTGGAGCGCCCACGAGGGGCGCCGCCGGTGACCGAGCTGGAGCGGTGTCCGCGGCTTAGCCCCAGCCCAGCCCTGGGAGTCTTCTCTGTTCCTTATCTCAGTGGGAGACGCGGGACAGGCGCTCTCCCCGCTCCATGCCTCAGTTTCCCCATTTGTCCTAAAAGAGCTGGTCTCTGTAGAGCGGGGTTTGTGAACTAGGGCGAACGGACTGTACTGTCCTGAATGCGCGGCGGCGGCGGGTGTTAGGGGCCCTCTGCCAGCCAGGGGAAGGAGGGGACCCGTTCCTGCGTCTAGGAAGGGGTTTAAATGCGGGATGAGGTGGGCTTGTCAGGTTAGATAGGGTAGTGTGCCAATCCATTTTGGACACTAGGAATAAACCGAAGGGTGATGCCCTGCGAAAACCTTTGCCCGGGACAATAAGGTGGCCGCTGCGCCCATTTTAACGTGCCTGTCTGTCTTCCCCCCCTCAGGAACCCGGCGCGACCCCCCAGAGGTGTCCCCGGCGCCATGCACTGCGAGGTGGTGGAGGCGCACTCGGACAAGAGGCCGATGGAGGCGCCCTCCGCTCCGGGTCCCGGCCGCGGGCCCGCTGGCCTCGGCGTGCACATGGCCTTCAGGGTTACCGTGAGCGGTGGCGGCTGTGGGGATGTAGGTCCGCGTGACCTGCTGTCCCGGCCGCCTCTGCCTCCGCCGCGCGCCCACGACCTCCTTCGACCTCGGAGCCCCCGAGACTACGGCCCGTCGAAGACCGGTGCTGCCGGCAAGGGTAAGTCCGGCCCAGGAACGTGCCTGGCTGCGGGTGTGAAGAGATCGGGGCTACTTGCCCTCTCCTTTGTAGGAGTCCCGGGAGAACGTTGGTGGCCGGTTCTCCAAAGAACTTTGGTGGAACTCTCGCCGCCCAAGCTCCGTCTCTCCTAGTTGTTTGGGTCTAGCCTGCCTTCCTGAACCGACGCCGGCTTAGGAACCGTGTAGCGAAAGTCAGTATGTCTATTGGGCAGAAATATGTGTATAGAAAGCTCAGATTAGGTGATTTTGCTTCTCTGTGGATCTGATGAAAGTTCTGTGAACTTGTCAACTTATAAATTAGGTGAGTGGAAACTCAAGCTGCTACTTACCCTGATTTTTATGTCTTTAGTCTCTGAGCCTGCTAAAGGTATATTTTGAAGTATTTCAATCTCAGTAAATAACAGAAACCAGAGACCTTAAGCAAGACTTCCCCCGCCCCTTCTCCAAACCTCAGTTTCTCCACCTATCGACTAAGGAATTAATCCTATCAGATGATTTCTGATTGCTGATGGAAATTTTTATGAGTCTGTAATCTAGTCTGAGTCATCTCCTGACTATAAAAGTGGCTTTCTGTATTTATGCTTAGAAATTTAGTTTTTGGTCAAAAGTTGCTTCGCAATAATACTGTTCCTCTGTGGTGAAGCTGGTAGGTTGAGTGTACAGGCCCCAGTACAGTGTATGGGCTCAAAGTCAGTTCCCACGCCAGGATTCTCACTAATATGTTCTTTTCATCACAGTTAATTATTATTGAGCCATTATTTATAAATTTCATGTTGACAGATAATTAACCAGAAATTGGGGCAATTGTTAAGATGCTTTGTCTCCTCCTGCCCTCCTTAGTCTCCTTTCCCCTGGGAAATACCATGTCTTCGCAATTTGATGTTAGTGCTTAGTGCTTGGGATCTCGGGATTCTTTTTCCAGGTGATTCTCAAGGAAGATAAAACTAGTTTGTTTTACAGCTTTTTAGATATCATTTCTTTAGCCTCAGCCCCAGCAACTTAGAAAACTAGGGCGGCTTGCTTTTTTGAGATGAGAGCCCTTCTGGAAAGAAAATATACCCAACTTTGCTATTCAGGGAGTGGTTGAGTGAAAGAAACATAAGCAGTTTCTTTTTAATGAAACACCTGACTTTGTAGGAGAGAGCTATTTCTTGTCTCATTGTTTTTTTTTTTTTTTAATGATAGATTACCCCTCATCCCAAGAACTGAAAATTATTTTTTAAATGATAGATTTGAAAAGAGGGCCACTGGAGTATTATTGCTGGAATACACATAGGAGGTTTGTTTTTACTCGGGGAAGGGAGCGTTGTGCTGCAAAGCATGAGTAATATTTGCTGCCCCAGCTTGCCACCCGTATGTAGAGGACTACATACAGTCCTCTCTTAAACAGATACCCTCCTGTGATGTTTGCATTGAAAAAAATCCATAGCTGTCACCCAAAGATCTAGTTCTCCTTAGACCTGGAGAATCTTGTTCCAGCTATAGCCTTGTTCTAGCTCACAGCTAGAGATTTCATCTCATGGTTTATGTACAAATCCCACTTCGGTTCCCCCAAACACCAATTCTTTTTATTTACACCCTCACATCAAGGTTGAAAACCTGAGCTCTTTAAGTCAGGGTTATATTGGGAAAGAGCAGAGGAGGATAAAAGGATGGGATGAAGATCTTTTTCTGTACCTTAAGATACTCGCTCTGGTTAAGCTTTTTGTAAGAGGCTTCTAAATGGCTTTCTTCCTAAAGTCCAGATGAGACTGATTATCATCCCCACTTGAAAGACCAGCAAACTGAGGCCTGAGGGTGGGGGAAATGTCTCATACTTAAATGGCTTCCTAGCAGGTTGGAGCTGAGTGTCTGGCTAGCCCCATTACTCACGGACCTGGACTTGAAGAGATTTCCGACTTAGCCTCTGTGTCCCTAGTCAAGTTCTTCATAGTCAGGTCACCCAGTGGCCTGAAACAAACCCAGCTTGTGGGCAGAGTTTAAGCAGCCCTGTTAAAAATGCCACAAGGAAGCAGCACCTTCTTACTGCCCCTACACCCACTAGAATATTCCCCAGACCACGTATGTTTGGTCTCTGGCTAAATGTCTCAGGCTTATTGAAAACAGACAGAAATACCAATTGAAAAATATTTATTGACTGTGCTGGAAATGGTAAGACCCTGCCACCTATGATCTGTGGGACCCGGGGGAAGTTAGTTCACTCTCGGAGCTTTCCTTTCCTCATTTGTAAATGTCCTGTAGACTCATTCGCTGTGGACATGATAGAGGGTGCACAGCCTGGCGAGTCTGTCAGTCCCTCGTGGAATATGTTTCACGTTCTCAACCCCTGGTTTTTCTTTTGCACAGGAGATATATCCCAGAGCAATGAAACAATCTGGGTTGCAGGAATGCTTCACCAAAGGGGTTGGTTTTACTCATTCACACAGGGCACAGTGCTGGGTTTGGTGATGCTTCAGATAAAGATGGTAAGCAAGCAGGAGAAAGATTTGGCTTGAAATATTGGCTACGCAGAGCGCTGGAGGAAGGCGAAAGCAGCCTTTTGTGACCACTGCTGCCCAGTGACAATGCTGTATGGTCAGGGGTCAAGTTTCAGAGGACCTGCCCTCTGCCTCCAACAGACTCTTAATTTGAGGGAGGGAGCAAATTGTTGAATCCAGCAGCCTGTCCATAATATTGGGGTCTTCTGTGCTTCCAGATCTGGAATCAGGAGGCACTGGGGAGGGACAATGTCATGGTCTCACATTGTCATCATTTACAATAAGGATCACGATCTGTTTATGGCAGAGTCCCGTTTATCCAGATTCCAAACAGCTGGAAAGGCCAAATTACCAGATGCTGCATTTTTCTTTCTTATTATTAAACACCCGACACGCTGCTTTTGGAAGTCTTGACAAGGAAGGAAGGTAAACATCTGGGTTTTATGGAGGCGGACAGCTTTGTGGCGATGGCCACTGACGCTCGTTCTCCGAGCACGGCGCATACAGTTTTTAAGTGTGTGTTCCCACTTATCCTCTCCTCTGCCCTCACACCAGCTGTGCCCTGCCTACCTGTGGCATTCGGACGGGACACCGCGCAGGGCCTTGCAGCCCGCTAAGCGCTGGGCAGATGCGGCTCTGACTGCTGCAGTTCCCACTTGGCAGGTGAAGACATTAGGGTTCAAGGTGCTACTCAAGGCCGTGGACCGTAAATGGCAGCTTCCAAGGCCTCCTTTTCCAAATATTTGATCCCGGCTCCATAACTTGTGCCTTTTACCATATGTGAGTTTGTGGCCCGAGAGCTGGCTTCACGACGGCCTCTTGAGCATTCCCAGAGATTTAAGACTATTTTTGCTTTTTGAATTTCTTCTGTCTTGAATTTTTGGAAATTGGTCACCGGTATCGATGGCACAGGTGGAAAATTTCTACTTTACCTAATGATGCCATTTGTCCAGAGTTTGTTCCCAGACCAAGCTATGTAATGAGCCTGCTTTTTGACAGATCTTTTGACCGTGAGCTGTGACTGGATGGGACTAGAAATGTAAGGGAGGCTGATGGTAACGAAGGTGGACTCTGCCACAAGTAAACAGCCTCCTAAGAACTTTAAAAGTCAAAAGTAACTCCAGGAAACAGCTAGTATGTTTTTCTTTAAAAAGGAAAGCAATTGTAGACTGCGCATGGGTGGGTATTAGGAGCAGTGGCATGAGTGAGTATTAGGTGGGGTGGTAGTGGCAGAGGCGGTAGTAGGAGAATAAAAACACCATGATTTGGGGTGACTTTGGTGGCTTTGCCCGGGAGAGTTTTTTCATTGGCATCAGAAGCCACTGCGATGTTCTGGGGAGGCTTCGGAGGGGCGAGTTCATCTGTAATAGAAAGGTATGAGTTATTTTTAAAGCATTTACCCCCTCCGGCTCTGGTGGGCAATTTGCTTGCATTTCATCCATTTTAAAGTGCTGGTCCTGTGATCCAGAAATAATCAGATCCAAATTTTTTTGGTGCTTGAGGTTTCAAATAAGGGGGAGAAAAACCTGCTGGCCAAATGTCAGGCTCAGTGAGACAAAGAGAATCATGTATGTGTGCGTGTATACAAATAAGATAGGAACGTGTTGCGTCTGCCATTGAAAGAGTTATGTATCTGACAGATCTTTTATAGCCATGTAGCGGAAATATAATTCCCAAAGATTCCCTGGGAATCTTACGCAGCTAGAATCTCTCTTCCCTTCCTTCCTCCCTCCCAAGCTCTCTAGGAGCTGCGGAGACTTGGTGAGCATAATGGAAGGGGACCGCCATCATCCGGTGAGGAGGTCGGAGCTTCATCTAGGTCTCTTGGTTTCTGAGCAGCTACCTGCAGGGCGCTCAGCGGGTCTGGGGTCGCCGGGCCCCCTCCATCCACTGAGCCCTCACACTGACCGGCTGGGTTGCTGCCTCCCTTCGTCTGTGATTAAAAAACATCCTCTTTTCATACATCGTGGTTTTTCTTCACACCTCTCCTCTTTCTGAAAGAAACCCGAGGCTACCCCATCTTTGAGTTATTCATCCCCCTGAGTTACGTTCGCGTGAGAAGCTAAATGAGCCAGCACACTGATTTTTACAGTGCGTTAAAACCCCATTACAGGCATAAGTGCACAATGAATCATTAAAAAAATATATTCTTATGTTCTTTGTTCTGAATGTTGCATAATTATCATCATTTTCTTCGGTTTTATTTTGTGGAGTTTGGCCAGCATCCTAGAAAAGGGGAGAAACTAAAGTTTGGAATAGGGTTTTCTATCCTTTTTTGGATAGGATTAGGGGAAAAAAAAGACCAAACAGACCAACTTTATTTGTAAGTTGACCAGCGACTGTCAGTCACTGTCACTAACGGTAGCTTCTGCATAGAAAGGATAATTTCCTTTCCTTCCCTCATTTTTCTTAGAAAAGAATTCCTGTTTTGAAATTGAAATGGTGGTTATTTCAACCACATCACCTTTTACATGTGATTATATTCAAAGCTAAATTAAAATGGTTTGCCGTTTTTTTCCCCTAATACAGATTTTACTTGCAATTCCTTTGGACCTAGACAGTTTCTTGTGCCATCTGGTAGGGGGTCGTTTATTTTTGTGTTTAAAGAAACAAAGACATGCAGTTCAAGGCAGAGAAGAAATGAAACAAACGCTGCAATGGGCTTTGAAAAATTCAACTGCATTATGCAAAAAACACAGCTGTAATACCAGGGCCAGGAAAAAAGCTCAAAGGCTGAAGTATCTGAGCCGTTCCCCTTTACTGCGCTCATGATTCTAGCACACGACTTGATGTTTGTCAACAGTTGCTGCCCAAATTAATAGTTTACAATGAAAAAAAAAAAAAAAAAGCTTTCAGCATTAGAAGCAAAGTCCGGGACTGCTTGTTGAGTTACTGAGTAAGAAAAGCAGAAAAGAGGGGGAGAGGTTTGTGGCTGCTTTGGTCTTCCAAAGCCTTATTTATAAGAAACTGAAAGAAAACAGAGTCTGGGATCCAGTGGGGGTGGAGAGAATCCAGCCCTAACTCAGTGGTCTTAGAGTTTAAAGTCACTTAAAGCATCTGTTTTCTTCTTTTTCTCTGTCTTCCCTTAAACTCCAAAGGGTTGTTCCTTCAGAGGGTTTCCGCGGGATTGAGGCGGATTGTGTTAGCATTACGAGCTGTGTTTTTAAAGTCAGCATTTGAGTCAGATTTACTGAGAGAAGACCTTCCGTCTGTTAACTGAATAATGCATTTCCTGTATGGCCTGAATTTATTTGATGGTTATGTTTGGGCCTGCCTGGAGCAAACACACCCGCCATTGTGCAGCCTCAGTGCATGTGGGCCACGCCCTTTGCTTTGAGCCTCAGTTTCCCCATCTGTAAAATGGGAAGCAGTTCAGTAGGACGATCTGTTATCCCTTGAGACGTTGATACCCCAAGATTCCAGATGAACTGGACTGAGGAGGTTGGGAAGAATCCAGGGTATGGGAAGAGGCTGCCCTTGCCTCAGGCTAGGTTATAAACTTGACCTCTCCTCGGAACAGAGAGGAACAGAAAGAGGAGGGCCAACTAACCTTTACTGAGCACCTACTCTGTGCCATGCCTAGCAATTTATAACTGTTATTGTATTTAATAATGCCCAGCAACTCTGTGAGATGAGGAAGCATTATTGTAATTTTATAGACTGGAGGCTTCGGAAGGTTTGGTGATTTGACTGGGGTTGTACAGGGAGTTAGGAGGAGAGCCTGGGGTTTGAACCCAGCCCGGCAGCGAAGTGGCTACACTCTTCAGCACTGCATTCTCCAGGGCCAGCTTTTAAATCCAGCAGTGGAAGGAGTGGCTGTGGTTGTAGAGGGTGCCCCTAGACCCAGAAAGGCAGCCGAAGGCCACAGGACAGCCCCTCCCTGACACCCTCTCTGAATCTCAGCTGACAGACCGAGTGGGACGTTAAGGGGAGACTTTGTCTCCATTAGGGTTCTGTCCACTGCCCTGCTACTAAATGGGGGAAGGACAGTAGTTCTCAGCTGTGATAGAGTCCTCATGCCAGGGCTGTCCACGACTAAGGCCGTTGCCCGCCCCCCATTAGAAGTAAACCTTTCTCAGAAGCAGTGGTACCTCCAGCCCTCTCCTATGATGGTTCTTACAGATTCTCATCTCTGACTGAGCCTTTCCTGCAGTCTGGAAGATTTCTTTGCCCTGGCCCTGGCTGTGGTCCCCCTTCTGCTGCTTCTGAAGACATCTGTTTGAAGAGAATTCCTCATGAGCCCTCCATGCCGGTGCGGAGAAGGCGTGCTTCACTGGCCAAGGCAGTTTGGGATCTGTTAAATAATTGTCTCTTGTAAAATGCTTGGTGGGATGAACAGGCAGGGACCAGCGTGAGTCTGAGAGTCTGGGAGATGGGTCCTTTGTGTCAAATGAGGAATGAGCCAAGTGAACCATGGTGGGAGGAAGATGACCGCATTGTGGGTTGTGTCCGAGGCCCTGCCGAGGCCTGTGCATCCGTGAGAATGTAAGCCTGAATACCTCATCCTCGGGCAGGGCTTGGTGCCTTTGCAAGTTGACCCTGGGTCTGGAAGGGGGAAGAGAAAGACATCTCAGGGATGACCGGGGTTGTGGTGTGGCCAGCCTCTTGCAACTTGTGTGCTTTTAGCAACCAGATCACTCTTTTAGATGTTGTTGCTTTTGTTTTTACTTAACAGTCTTGATGGAAAATAAAGCTTTAATAAGAAACCAAGGGAGTATTATAAACCCAACTTAAAAAACACAGATCCCACGTGCTGTTTTAAGCTCTCTGGAGGGCTGGCAATTGGGTTTATTTTGGAACGTTGCTGGACTATATGAATTATTTCTCTGAGGTTTGGGTATTTAATACCTAGTAGAAGTTTGTGTAAGAGTTGATGATGTATTTTGCGGACTCTCCAACCCTGTAAATAAATTACACGTGCCGGCTGAGGCTGCCAGGATCCACTGTGTCAATTGAAGCTTAATTTTTATCCCGAACTACTTAATACTTTTGTCTTAGTGAGCAGAGTTACCGGGTCTCACCCAGCCGTGGTCCGGTTCCAGGAGGGGGTAGGCGCAGGAGACAGTGGCTAGGCCTCGCGGATTCACCGGTCTTGACACAATTTTCAGGGCTTAAGTAGCTTCAGCGCTCCTAAGTCCAACCCTTCAGGCAGAGGATGATAATATAATTTTAAGTGTATCGTAAAAATGAAACTCAATCCCTTCCACTCCCCAAACCTGTCTCACTCTTCCTCTCTCTGGAGAAAACGGCTGTAATTGTGTGTTTAATCTCAAACCGCTTGTGCATTTTATCTTATTTGAGTGCAAACCCCAGGTAATAACGTTGGCATTTCCAGCACGAAACAAAATAGGGTTTCTAATTTGGAGACACTATTAAATATTTCATGCTTCAACCAAACTCAATTCTTTTTTCCTATAATAAGTTTAAATATTAATTCTCTGGAATGTCAGATGCCTAAAGCTAGGCATTTAGTGATCTGCAGTTTCAAGTATCTCGAAGAAGGTTTATGAAACAGGATATTTTACTGGGAGGGATGAGTAGTGTGTTTCAGAGATATCTGAATTCAAGGCAGCATCTTCTGATTTATGTTTTAAAGGGAAAAGGTCATAAAATAAGTTGCTTTATGTGCTGAAGGATTAAGTGGCTTAGGCTGAAATAACAGCAGAGACTTTTACTGTTTTTCCCGTGATATTTTAACAATGCTTTTTGGGGGAGGGGGTGGGACATTTTCCCGCCTGCTTGTCTCCTCCCCTCCTACCCCCACCAACCAGATGGCTTTAATTCTAACCAAATCCCATGCTGAGGCCAAATGATTGATCAAACAGTCATTTGTACTTTCTTAGCGCTCTTTGTGAGAATGTCTCTGCATCAGAGAGTCTCACTGGAGTAGGCTCTTCTTTGGGGCTTCAGATGGTCTTTTCGCAACAGATCGAGGGGCTTGGAGACATTGGGGACATAAGGAGGTAAAATCCCAGACCTTGAATCCCAAGAACTTCTCGCTTAAAACCTGTCACTTTGCATCCCTGACAACAGGGTTACTCCAAGTTTTCTAAATTCAGCGACAAAAATCTTTCCCCTGTCCACATAAGTTAGATGTTTAATATCTGTTGATGGAGAAGATACCTAACAAGGTTACTTTTAAATGGATTTGTATTTTACCCCTCAGACAGCCTCTCCACACATCCGTGGAGATGTCTGCTTGTTCTGTGGACAGACACCGTTGCCTTTCTCTCTGGAGCTGCAGCTTGGCTGAGAGGTGGCAACCGGTTGACAATAGGAAAAAGCAAGAGTCCTTTGATCCGGTCTCCATGGCTTTTCCACCAGTCCAGCTCCATGTCCTGCAAGGGTCAGCTTTGCTTGTTCTTGGGCAGCGGTGGACTTCTGTAGCTGCAGACCTGAACTTTTTTTCTTTACTTGTCCTTTCTTTATATATGTGTGAGCTGCTTCGATCCATCTTTGGGCCTTTTTACTCGACTTGGGGATGAAGTTGGAAAATAGTTAACATTGTAGTTAAAATTATCTTGCATCCTTGTGTCCAGCACCAAGTTTGGGATAAAGAAAATATCTGAGAAGGTGCTATTGAGGATGTGAGTGTGGAACTAAGACACTAGATTCTGTTTTTTGTTTTTTTTTTTTAAGATTTATTTATTTATGCATACAGAACTAGGCCAGAGGTGCTGGGTGGTGAGAGGATTTACCAGAGACAGAGTGGGGAGCAGATTGATGAAGTACACTGCTGAGGGGAGCAGCAGGGAGACAGGAGAGGTCTGCCGCACCCTGTGGGTCACCTCCGGGGCCTGGGATCGAACTTGCACTGAAGTGGCTGAGGCTCTCTTGCAGTGCTCTGCTTTAACCTATTGCGCCACCAGGGAGGGTCCCCAAGCCACTAGATTCCACTCCTGGTCTAAGTACTAACTTGGGGAACTTGGCTAATTTTTAAGTCCTGGGCCTCTATCTTTAGCTGTAAAATGGGGATGATCATAGTAACTATCTCACAAGTTTATTAGGGGTATGAGATGAGTTGATGCACATATGAGTCCTGAAATGCAGAGATTGGCACATGATAAAATGCTCAATTAATGACAGGATTGTTGCTACTGCTTTTGCTATCATGAAGTTTGAGAAACAGAACATCTTGAGGGGAACTACCTTCCTTTCCTGTCCACTGCACTAATTCCTACTTATTCTTTAATAAGTAGCCAGCTTAAATGTCACCTCTTCCCAGGAGACTTCCTTTTTCCCTAAGAAAGGTAGACGTTTGAAGTAGGCAGGGCCACGCTAGAACCCTGGCACCCTCAACCTTCATCCTTCCTTTGGCCATAGCACTGACTACACTGCTGATTTTATTATTTTTTTTTATTTTTTAATTTTTTTTATTACAAAGTTTATTTTTACATCATTTTGCACATTTTTTTTCCCCATCTCGATTGTAATCCCCGCGGGTTTCCCCGCCCAAAACAGCCCCCGGCCCCCCCCCCCAACCCCCGCCTTTCCCCCCCCCCCCCCCCGTTTTTGATCCCATTCCCCACTCCGCCCCCACAGAATGTCTCTGGTATATGGTTGTTCATTATTTTTGTTATTTTTCTCACCTGGTCCATTATTTTTATTTTTATTATTATTTTATTTATTTTTATATTAGTCTTCATTTTGTGCATTTTTTCATCTCAGTTGTAATCCCCATGAGCTTCCCATCACCATAGCCCTGTGCACGCTTCCCATCCCAGTTCTAATCCCATTCCCCTTTCCACCCCCATAAAATGTCTCTGGTTGTTCGTTGTTTTCATTTTTACTTTATTACATTTGCTTCTCTTTCTCCCCCCAACCCCCACCCCCAATCCCTGATGCTTCTGCTACTAGTGAAACCATCCAGTATTTTCCTTTTTCTTTCTGGCCTATTTCACTAAGCATGATCTCTTCCAGCTCCATCCATGTTGCTGCAAAGGCATGAGTCTATCTTTTTGATTGCTGAGTTAATATTCCATTGTGTAGATGTACCACATCTTTTTAATCTAGCCTTCTGTTTTTGGGCACTTGGGTTGATTTCACATCTTCCCTATTGTAAATAGAGCAGCAATAAACATGGGGGTGCAGGTGTCATTTTGGATTGATGTTTTTGTGGCCTTTGGGTAGATATCTAGGAGTGGGATTGCTGGGTCATATGGAAGGTCTATTTTTAGCAGTTTGAGAACCTTCAAATAGCTTTCTATAGTGGTTGCACCAGTTTGCATTCTTACCCACACTGCTGATTTTCTGTTTACTTGTTTGCCCTTGAAGACAGAGACAAAGTGTTCATCCCTGCTTCCTGTGTGCCTAGCACAGGGCCTGACTCTGAGAATGGAGTTCAGCTGTGTCTCTGCCCTCAAGGAGCTGGTAGCCTGTAAAGGAGGTTTCTGTTCCTGTTTTTCCCATGCAGTTGAGCATAGGGCATGCTCTCAGAGAGTGCTGGACTCCAGCAAATGTGCAGTGATCTCCACCAGTGATGCAGTCATACTCTTTCCCACATCATCTTGGGGCTTCACCATGAGGTCTGTGCTTGCTAGCCCTGGGGCGTCTCTGTCCTCTCCTTTCTGGGCACAGTGGGCTTCCATTGTCAGACCCTTTGGTTGTAAGACATCAGAGCTGCAGGCCGGGCCAGGTGAGGCCTCCAGGAGCCTGTGGCTGCCCTGGAGAGATTGCTTCAGGACGATGGGCACACTGCTGCCTCCTGTTTGGCAGAGGCCATGCTGGAAAATGTGTCTCAGTGTATGAAGAAGAGCAGATAGTGGCTGCAACACATCTGACCTAGATTCCCCAAAGATGAAGAAGAACCATGAGCCAAGGACTGGGACTGAAAATCAAGAGTCAGATGATGGACTCTTAGCAACCCTGCAGGGCGGGGATTAATGGAAACATCCCAAATTCTCACCCCAGGATGGGCTTACAGCCCAGGAAGGAGGTGAGGCGGCAGTAGAGTGACCTCCTGTCTTCTCTCTGTGCACTGTTGTGGGCTGAGCTGAGTGAACCATAAAACCGCTTAGACTAATACTGTTCTTTAATCCCCCTTTGAACAGACAGGAAGACCAAGGTTCAGAGGGCCATGTCACCGAGGTTACCTTTTGGAGTCACACCTGGGTTCAGATCCTGACTACACCACCTGCTGGGTCTTGGGCAAGTGTGTGGACTCTGAGCTCCAGTTTTCCTCATTTGTCAAATATAGAAATTCCTAGCTCAGTCTCTCGATGTGTGGGTGAAGATGACAAGTCATTGGAATGGCTAACTCAGGGCCTAGCACGGGGATCTGTGCATAACAAACTCCAACTATTGTCATAAGGGACCAGGTCGCCAGGCCAGATCTGACATGATACTGTTTCCTCTGAACCACAGAACCCTGCCCCCTTAGTTTGACTTTTTCCTGGGGGGTGGGGGGAGGAGGGCAGCAGAGAATTTAAAAAGTAAGGACTTTGAATGTAGAAACTGACCTTCGAATCCCAGTCCTAGAGGACACAGATCTGATTGGTATGTTGCTTCCCTTGGTGCTAGGGGAGGGTGAGGAGTCCTGGGCTGTCCGCACAGTTCTGCAGCCCCTGGCCCGGGGCTGAGACCAGATGCTCAGGCTGCGGCTGTGGTGTTCAGTGGGGTGTGGAGGTGGTGGTGTTGGGGTGGGGCAAGAATTGCGAACTCTCCACCCCTCCCCTGGTTATTTGGGCTGGGAAGTTGCCTTCCAATGCTAATATCCAACTGAGTTACCTGGGCTCTACCTGTGAACTCTTGATACCCTTGTCATCTGCACTCTGCTGGCACTCTGCAGAACTCCAGTGGCTTCTATTCGTGAACACAGAACCCTTGGAGCTGTTTCGTTCTTCCTGTATCACCTCCTTGTGAGGTGTCACCACCCTTGTTTGACAGGTGAGGAAGCTGAAGCCAGACAGGCTAAATGTGCTGTGCATAGTGTTAGAGCTAGTGGGATCTGCAGGCCTGGCTGACTCTGCCAGCTCACCCTTTCCCATAATACCTTGCCACCTTTCTGGGCTTGCTTCTGGGTCTCTTGGCCCTCAGCTGCCCTGGGCTCAGTCTTACCCACTCCATCCAGAATTCCCATTTCCTTCCTTCATCTACTGGCTGCCCTTGGTCTCTGTTCTTTCACTCAACCGTCGGGTCATCATAGAGGCTTGGTCTGCATGTCTTCTCCCATGAATTCCAGAGCAGCACCTGTAATGACATGTTCTCTGTCCTGGACCAAAGATCAGAAAGAACACAGGACTCTAGCAAAATTCAGCCTGTCCCTCTTTGGTCAAGGTGCAGTTTCCTAGGGAGTTCCACAGATAGATTCTCAGGGTAGCAGCCTGGAATGACTGCTTTTGAGCCCCAGTTCTTCGTTTGTAAAGTGGAAAGAGTGATCTTTGGCCAGCCATTTGTTTGACACCCGTGGGATGATGTGTGTGAAAGTGTCCTGGCAGTGGCAAGGGCTGGACCTGGGTTTGGTGACTTGTTCATCAGCGTCTAGTGAATGGCTGCCTGGGTTGCCATCCTGAACTCAGGTATTGGGTTGGGCCTGGGTTAACAGATGGAGCCTTTGCCTGCCAGGAGCTTGCAGTCTGGAGGGCAGATAGGTGGTGGAGAGTTTGCACCCTGACCAGGTCTCAGGTCCATCCTGTGCAAATTCATCCCCTTATTACCTGACCCACTGTTCTAAGTAGCCCCTGGGCTCAGCCTGACTACCCCTTAGGCTTGACCTGGGACAATAGGAATGAGTTCTGGTTTGCCAGTTAAAATGGAATGTTTCCAGTGCAAAACAGAAATATTTGCTAGCTGGCTCCCCTTACAAGGCTAGTGGGAGAATCTGTGAGATGTGGGGTGGTGGTGGGTGGGGAAGGGAGGGGGGGTGTGAGGGCTGACTGCTGTGCCTCTGAGGACAGACTGCAACTTGACAGGCAGCCCTTTCCTCACACCTGTTGCAGGCTCCTGCTTGCTTGAACTTTCTTCTTGGAGGAAATGGCCTCTCCTCTCATCTTGGCTCTAGCCATACAGAAAAGCCAAGGACTTAACTTTCCTTTTGCAAGATCTTTGGAGTCTCTCATGCTCCAGCCTTAAACCTTCCCTCTGCATTCTTTCAGTCTTTCATTTTCTGTTTCTGGCTGCTTATATGCGAAGTATACAGGAGAGTGTGCTGCTTAGGGTAACAGGCAGCAGGTGTTTCCCATTGTAGGCGTTCTAGTGCATCAGGGGCCTCTCTGCCTCTCCTCCTCCTCCTTTTCCTCCTCTCCTTCCTTTTCTTCATTACCGCCGTGATCATTTATTGAGTACTTCAAATACTGAATCTTTTTTTTTTCTTCAAATGAATCTTCTGTTATTTATAACTATCCTATAATGCTAAGTGTTCTTATGGAAGAATTGATGGCCATTTTAGCTGAAAATAATCATGTAAAAATTAGAAGATGAAATAAAATAAAAAGTTCAGGTCCTCAGTCATTCTAGTCACATTTCAAGGACTCAGTAGACCCCTGTGGCCAGTGGCTCTCATACTGGACAGAGTAAATATAGAATGTTTCCATCACCACTTAGTTTGCTTGGACGGTGCTAGTCTAGAATCCCATACTTGAATTTACTCATTTGTTCAGTAAACATTTCCTGGAGCCTTGTTATTTGTGAGGCTTTATGCCTGACCCTGGAGAAGCAGGCGTAGTCCAGGCTGGCCCTCTGCCTTGGACACGTCCATTTGGAGGACAGGCAGACACACCAGCTTGGGGGTGGGGCCAGTGTGCTGGTCACTAGGCCTGGCTTCTGTTGGGGTCACTGATGTGAGCCCCCTGGTCCCTCCTGCCCCCCACAAGCTCACAGGCCAGCCCCACAGGAGAGTGAGCAGACAGAGCAGGCCTCCTTGAGAGGTGGTGTTAGCGTGGCTGGCCTGTTCCGGGGGTCCTGCTGGTTCCCCAGAGCAGCAACAACAGAGAGGGTGGCTGGCCCATGCAGAGTAGCTTCTGCACTCCTGGAATCGCATGCAGGGCTCCCAGTGGGGGCCCCGTACCCCACCCCTAACCCCCTTAGGCAGGAAGAGTTCCTCACTCCTAACACAGTGCTCGCTCTTATTCCTGACCCTTCTTGGGAGGCGGCTGGCTCTTTAAAAGTAATTTGATTTATATTTTCCCTATTCAGGTCAGTAGCTCATACTTATTTCAGAAAATTTGGAAGTGATAGAAACATGAAGGTAGAAATAATATTTGTTTGTTACCTCATGCCCATCAGTGACCACTATTTGCATTTTGATGTATTTCTTTTCAGTCTTTTTTTCTATATTTATCTGTATATAGTTTTTATTTTTCCATCACTAAAGTTATTCTGAGTATAAAAGCTTCTATACATAGTTTTAAACATAATATCCAGGTATAACAAAACTTCCCTTACTAAAAGTATTTCTAAACATTCAAAAATGTATAGCATTTTATTACATTTGTTATTTTGAATACTTGAAGCCAAAAGGATTTTTAGACCTTTCTCTTCTCCACCCTGCCCCACCCAGTGCCCATTGCCGGAGGCAGTGGGTATAGCCTGCCTGTGTTTTTGTTTTGCCTTTCAGAAATAGCACATGAATACACAAACAAATGTGCACATACATTACTAGTATGTGCATAATTCTTAGAATTTCTTAACCTTTCCCCTGGTATAGGTAATAACTCAGTTAATTTCTTTATATTAAAATCTTTATCTCTGATTACTTTCATAGGCTAGATTCACAGAATTAAAAAATTACTGAGCTGAGGGTTACTAAACACTTGTCACATATTGCCAAACAACTCTTAGGAGGTTGCACAAATTTTCATAAGTGCATGGAGTGTCTTGGAGGACTTATTCCCTGCATCCCCATCAGTGTTTTCAAGGTAGTTTCCTAATGAGAAAGGGAATGACCTGGTGTCATTTCAACTTTCGCTAGTTTGATTATTAGTGTAGTGGAACTCATGCTGGGTATTGACTCACAGTTCATAGTGCCTTTTTTTTTTTTGCAAGTTGGTGTTTATGTTGGGATCTGAATATTGCTTATAAAATTAAGAAGTTTACATACTTTAAAGTACTTTATAAGTTAAGAATGCCAATGCTTTGTGATTATTTCAAGTGTGTCTGCTGTTTGATCAAGTCTTTTTTGGATGATTTTCAAACAAGTTAAAACTTTTTTTTAATATATACTGATATTTTCAAGATTTTCCTTTGTCATTTCCTTCATGGCTGGTTATTATTATTATTATTATATATCTTTTTTGGTCATTTGCCAAATCTTGTTGATTACTCTTACTGTTATTTTGGGGAATGTATATTATTTAAAATGAATTTTTAATTTTAGCAAAATAATATTCAACATCATTTTAAAATTCTTCTACTGCTCGAAGACCCTAGAGAGAGTTAACTCCTCTTTCCTTCACTGTCACACTGGAAAGAGACAGCTGCTGGGATGCCCACCTCCAGAGGGCACCACTTACCCCATCTGTGCTTGATGCACTTGTGCCACACCGTGGGCCTGATTTCAGCTCATCAGCTTATTTAGTTGTCTTTTCTTGGTGTTTTTCTATATGTCTCAGTGACACAAATAAAAACAGTGATAGCTAACCACGATGCTTCCCACAGCCCAGTCGACTCTACGTGCATTGCAAATTAATTCCTTTAATTCTCCTAACAACCCCACGGAAGTGCCACAGTTATCACCCCAATTTGCAGAAGAAGAAACAGACTCAGAGGAAGAAAGTGACCTGCCCACACAGCTGGCGAGTGGGGAAGCCTTACCACTGTGCTCGGAGACTCGAAGTAAGATCTTTGCTGCTGATGCGGGATTATTTGTACTCGCTGTCCACTGTCTTTTTGTGATAGATGAGAATTTTATTCTCTTAGACCCCCACCTGCACTCCAGTTCCTGTTCACTGGGACTGCCCTTCTACCCCTTCTCCTGCTTAGCTGCAGCCTGGCTCTAGGGTTAAGTCAGGGCAAAGGTGGGGCTGTGTGGTGGGGTTTTGCTCTCTCGGCTCTGGCCCAGGCAGTCAGTATTGACAGTAGACATTGCTGCTGCCTTCTAAAGTAGGACTCAAAGTACCTAAAGTAGACTCTGGTTTTTGAGTTCTTTACCTGGCACACAGTTTCAGGCTGTAAAAAGGTTGAGGTGGGAGAAATCCCAGAGAGACTTTCTTTGAGAAATTTACTGAGTAAGATGTGACATATTCTTCCTCTGTCAGGTGGGCTGCTTTCTCCCCATCATCACTGAGTAAGAAGTGCTGGGAAATGACTGTTTGACCTGTGCCTGAAAGTATTAAAAGACTAAAGCAGTGGCTGGAACTGGTGGCAGAGTGAGGAGAGGTGGCTTCCCTGGTAGGTGGCTTCCCTGGTGCTCCCAAGGATTGGCAGGGTTTCATGTTCCCAGGGACCTGCCTGGCGGTTGTTTTCAGGCCGCCCCTCCCCCTCCCAAGAGAGTTTCTTGCCAGGTAGAGAGGTGAGAGAGATGGGAGGTGTCCCATGGGGTGCAGTTGAGGCAGGAAATGTCCATCAAGTAGGGCAGTTCTCCTGGGAACCTACAGAAGTGGACTTTGAGCAACCGAGTCTAGAATGTGCTCCCCATCCGGCCCAGGGGGGCCCTTCCTGCCCCTCCAGGAGACAGAGGGAGGCTTGAGGCAGTGCCTCTCACCCTGCCCAGGTTTACCAGCCTCTGGGCAGACTTGAGCTGGGAGTGTGGAGATCTTGACTTTAAATGAACTCAGAACTGAGATTATTAATCTGGACGGGACATCTTAATTACTAAACTAAGACTATTCTTGGGACTGAAAGTGTCTGGACAATGCCGTATGATTTAAGAGGGATCCAAAGAGACTTCAGTGGGAGTGGCGATGGGGAACAAGTCTGCAGGTGGAGTTTTAAAAGGGGGCAGTGGGGATGGAAGGGGATAGGGGTTTTGATAAATTGTTTCTATAGCACCCTCTGGAGTCCACTTTGTTAGCATAGTGAATACATTTGGAACAGGAAATTGAATTAAATCATATACCAAGGGAACTTTCCTTTGGGGAATAAAATTTCCTTGCTGGGTCTTAAATATGACTTTCTCCCCCATTTTCTTAGTTTTATATTTATGTGTCCAGTCCCACTTCCCCCTACATATTCCATCAGGCTTGCTAATGCCTGCCAATCTCACTTTCCTAAATGTTCAAGCGCATTTGGCTATCTTAGTTTTGTCTCCCCCTGGGGCCCAAAAGAAGTAGGAGGTACTTCTGCTGAACAAATACCTTCTGGGACTGCTCTTTGAAGCGCTTCTCTGTGTGATTCCCTATTTTCTGACTCGGTCATGTAGCACATACTCCCAGTGATTTAAGCAGAAAGGAAATTTTATTAAAAGGATATTGGATGACTCTCGAATTTCCTATTAAGGCTAGAGAATGGGCTTGGAAGGTTTCACAGTCAAGGGCCAGACCTCAAATGCCGTCACAGGCCTTGCAGTGAAATAGCACCAGCGTGACAGCAGGGCCGCCTGGTCACCGGTGGTGGCTGGCTCCTTGTTTGTACCTGTGTCGATGGCTTTGAGTCATCCCTGCAGGTTCGCACCCAGGCTTTGGCCTCAAAGGAGACTGGGAAAACACATTTTCTTTCGTCAACAAACTTTCTCTGAGCATGTGCTGTGAGATAGGTACTCTTCTAGATGCTGGGGAGACAGGTGACAGGCAAACATTTCTGCGCTTGCGCAGTTTGTATCTGGAGGGGGGAGACAAGTGATCCAATAAACGGTGAAATATAAAATTTACAAGGGATGGTCCACACTCAGGGAAGTCAGGGATGGGGGTGAGAGGCTGTTCTTTTACAGTGTGGGCCTAGTAGGGTGACACTGAGGAAAGACAAAGGAGGTGAGGGGTCAGACATTTTCAGTTTGGTATTTTCATCGTGTGGGTGTGTATGCCGGGTCACAGGGTGCCTCAGAAGGTGACATTCCTAGGAGAAAAACGGCTTTCAGCTGCTGGGCACCCAAGAAGAAAGGCACATTCTTAGTGTAACTCCATACATTTCTGGAGCACATCCTCTAGGGACTTTGTGAGAAAGGTAAACAGAGATATTTGAAAAAGTCTTGTTCTTGATTAGTTGCTTGGTTGAGGCATTCCAATAGTGTAAGAAGGAGAACTAACCGCAAGTGATTACTGCTGTGGGCCAGGCACAGCTGAGTGTTTTACATGGCCCTCATCCTCATGACAGTCCTTTGAAGTAGGTGTTAGAGACTGTTATTATGCCATTTTACAGATGAGGAAACTGAGATCCAGTGAGGCCAGATAACTAGGCCATGGACACACAGTTGGTTTGTGGCAGGAGAAGATTTGGACTCAGCCTGGCTGCCATCAAGAGTGGACAGTGATGTAGTGTCCCATTATTTTCCAGCTTCTTCCACTGCTGTTGACCTGGCCAGTGTCCTGCTGATTCCTGACACCTGACATAGGCTCTCCCCTCCCTTCCCCCCAAATCCCACACCATCTGTTTTCTAGAACTTTCTGGATATTTTGTCCATCTCTAATGTTTTGCAAATTTCCAGGGATGTTCCTTAGTGTTCATTTTCCCATTCATGGACCCATTATCAGTTCTAGACATTTTTGTATATTCTTGGATATTTTTAAAGATCTATTTATTTATGCATATAGACCAGGAGTGTAGGGGCAGGGAGCGGATTTACCAGAGACAGAGTGGGGGGCAGAGCAGGCAGACTGATGAAGAATAGTGCTGAGGAGAGCAGTGGGTGAGACAGGTGAGGTCTGCTGTGCCATGTAGGTCATACTCCCTGGCCTGGGATAGAACTTGTGCCGCAGTGGCTGCTGTAGCTTCATAGTACTGCACTTCAAGCCATTACACCACCAGGGAAGGCCCCTATTCTTGGAATTTTCTCTAAGTCATTTCTCTTTGTCTCTGAGAGGGCAAGTTCACCTAGCTCACAGGCGAGGGCTAGAGCTGTTCTGCTTTCTGTATTGATCTTTCCATTTTCTTGTGTTTGCCTTTGCTTCCTAACTTTTTTTTCTCAGAATTTCTTTGGCTATTTCCCATTTTATTTTTGCTTCAGTTATGTTAGAACGCGGAAGCCCTGTTGTGACCTGTGATGGTTCCTCTTCATGCATGTTCTTGGATGTAGAGTTTTATCATTGTCTCTGAGCAGAATTTTAGGCTTTAAACCACATCTGTTGTTGTTTTCCATGTGTCTGATTGGGTGATCATGAGGCTCATCCGCCACGTTGAGGGCTCTTCTCACATGCTCGTGACAGTGCCCTGACCTTGGGAAGACATCACACCTACCAGCCCTCCGTGTTCTCGAGACTCAGACCGCAGGCAGGAGTTGCCCCATAAACCCCTCTGCTGCAGCCCTCCCCGCTGTAGTCTATTCTGTACCCAGCAGCCGGTGTGAGTGACTTAAAGTGTGATTCAGACCATGACACTCTGTTTAAAGCCCTTGTCAGTTTCTGTTCTCTGTCCTGACCTGCGAGGCCGACATGGTGTCTAGCTCACCGCTCTCTTCATCCGTCCCTGGACTTCAGCCTTACTGACCTGTCCTGTGAGCACAGTGACCTTGCCCTCCACTAGGGCCTTTGCCTGGTCTGTTTCCCTTGCTGGACGCACTTTCCCAGCTTTTCTCCATGTGGCCCATTCCATGGTCTACCCAGGGGCCTCCCTGATAGCTCAAGGGTTAAAGTGCAGCACTATGGAGCACAAGTTCCATCTCTGCTCAGGGAGCTGGCCCATATGGCACGGCAGACCTCTCCTGACCCTCAGCAGTGCTGCGACCCTCAGCAGTGTACTTTGTCACTCCTGTTTTTCTCCCCACTCTGTCTCTGGTGAATCCTCTCGACCCCCACATCTCTGGCCTGTAACCCCAATTCTTGTATGCATAAATAGATAAATCTCTTAAAAAAAGCCAAAAAAACAAAACAAAACAAAGAGTCTCCTCCCAGAGAGGGCTTCCCAGTCACCACTGCCTCTGCTGGATTTTCACCTGAATGCTTGTCATGTTTCAGTCTTTTATGTTCGTGTCATCTTTTGCTCTCAAGCAAGAAGACTGTAAGAAGTAGGAAGCTTGCTGGGGCCTAGTATGTTGCCTGAAAAGAACAGGCTCCTGTCCCAGCACTGCCTCGGGCTCCTGTCCACCATGGCAGTGGTCATGCCCTGTTGTGCCTCTCCGGGAAGTAGGGCTGTGCTTCATCCATCTCTGTACAGCACCTGACCTGGTGTCAGTGGAGGTCACTTTTTTTGAAAAAAGTACATTTCTTGTTAATCTTGTGTAGGCCTTGGCTTTGACACCGCATGTAGTTGGCACCATAGAAAATGTGGCAGTGGCAGGGCATTGTGGGCCTGAATTTGCTTGTAGTCTTGGGTCCCAGGGCTGCCACATGAGAGCTCTCAGTTTTCCCTTCTGTTAAATGGGGTGATAATCCATGAAGTTCAGGGGAGAAATGGTAGAAAAGGACATAAAAAAAACCATAGGTAATACAAGGATATTGGCATAATCCTTCCTGCAGTTCAGATGCAGTGATCATTTCTGAAACACCTATTTTTTTTAAAACAATATCATAGTTTGTTTTTACGTCATTTTGTGCCTTTTTCCATCTCAGTTGTAACCCCCATGGGCATCCTACCACCAATTCACCCGTGTGCTATCACCATAGTCCAGTTCATTACCCCCCCATTTTTGATCCCATCTCCACTCCACCCCCATAAATGTCTCTGGTATATAGTTGTTCATTATTATTACTATTTTCTCGCCCGGTCCTTTATACTCCTGCTATGAGGGAAACCATGGTATTTTTCCTTTTCTTTCTGGCTTATTTCACTAAGCATGACCCTTGCAGCTCCATCCACGTTGCTGCAAAAGGCTTGTGGTTATCTTTTTTGATTGCTGAGTAATATTCCATTGTATAGATGTACTACATCTTTTTAATTCAGCCTTCTGTTTTTGGGCATTTGGGTTGATTCCACATCTTCCCTATTGTAAATAAAGCAGCAATAAACATGGGGGCACAACACCTACTGTGTTTTACAAGAAGGTGCAGTTGTCATGTTTGCTTAACTCATTTAATATTTTCAGCAGTTGTGAAGCTGCTGGTGATGGTGCAGCTGAAGTTGCCTAGGCTTGGAGGAGTTGAATGACTTGCTGATAATCTGTGCTGCGTGGGGAGCCTATTTTCTTAGTCTCAGCTCTGTTTCCTACTAGTTTTGGGCCATGTTTGGCTTTAGATTAAAAAAAAACAATCCAAGTCATTATTTCCAGTTTCTTCTTTTAGTCATTATGGGGGAGTGGTGGGGTGTTGGGAAGGTAGTGGGGAACGAAAGAAGGCATTTGCACTTGCCTTCTAGTGACATATTTCAATGCTGGGGTGTGAGTGGCAGTATGGTGGAAGGGGGTGGTGGTGCACCCCACGGATAAAGTCTTTTGGGATGAGCAAGCTATAGTCTTTAGGGTTTCCCCTCACCCCAAAGCAATCTGTTCTCCCCCATTTCTTCCTTCTTCCACTCACTCTCGGGTCCCTGTCCACTGTCTTCTTTGCACTAGATGCTCTTATTTCTGTCGTCTCCTCTGTGCCCCCTTTTCTGGTGTCCCCTTTTATACCATCTTTATTTATGAATTTCTCTTTTCTTCAGGATCTTGCCATGCCTTGTATCTAGGCTTCTTCCTGTGTTTTTTCCTTTTCTTTTTCTACCTTCCTGAGCTCAAATTCATTTAGGATCTTACTTCCTGCTATTCCAGCCAGTCTACTTCTGTGGTTGTTATAAAGAAGAATCTGTGGTGTGGCCCACGGACCATGGTGGCTTTTCCTGCACTGGGATTGCCTAGAAACAGCTCTGATACACCCAGCCGAGGCCTCACAAGGTCCAGTCCTGAGGGCAGTGGGGAGGGCGAGGCCTCTGCTGTCCTGAGTGGCTGGGGCAGTTCTGAGAATGACCTTAGTGCATAGAATCTATTTTCTAAGAAGATGCCAGGTGATCTGTGTGCATATCAAAGCTAGAGAGGCAGTGGGCCAGGCACAGACTCAGCGTGGCCAGGGAAAAAGCTATTGCGTGGAAAGACACAAAAACACTGATTCAAAAGGATACCTGCACCCCCATGTTTATTGCTGTTTTATTTACAATTGGAAAAACATGGAAGCAGCCAAAATGCCCAAAAGTAGATGACTGGATTAAAAAGATGTGGTACAGATATACAATGGAATATTACTCAGCAACACATGTCTTTTGCAGCAACTTGGATGGAGCTGGGAAAGATCATGCTCAGTGAGATAAGCCAGAAAGAGAAAGAAAAATTCCAGATGGTTCGCTCATAGCAGGCGAGAAAATAATAAGAATAATGAGCAGCTATATACCAGAGACATTTTGTGGGGGTGGAGTGGGGAATGGGATCAAAAACGGGGGTGGGGGGAATAGGGGGGAAGTGCACGGGACTATGGTGATGGCACACGGGTGACTCGGTGATGGGAAACCCATGGGGATTACAATTGAGATGAAAAAAAAATGTACAAAATGATGTAAAAATAAACTACTATATTATATATATATATAAAGAAAGAAAGAAAGAAAGAGAAATGTTAGAGATATGGAGTAGGGCTGCCTGGTTCAGGTGACTTCCTGAAGCCTGGTGGAAAGGAGAATCCCAAAGAATCCACAGAAGCATAAACAACCCAAGCAAGGATCATCCAACGCTAATCTAATTCCCATAGAAACACTGACTCAATAACTGTAATAGTACATAATTACATTTTCAAGCATTTAGATTGGGCATAAATTACAATTTCTAAAGTGTTTTTAAATCTGAATGTTGAGCTCATCAGTAGAAAGTGATTAGTCCTCAAGAGATGCTAGCAAAATGCATTAAAAAAAAAGCTATTGTGTGGGCTACGCAGAGGAATTTAGTGCTGCAGGTAATGGATGTGGCCAAAAGTGGCCAGAAGGAGGCTAGAAAGAAAGACTGGACTCGAACTGTGCTGAACAGCACGAACTGGAGCCATGCCTGCTGCTTCCTATGCCTGCAGATGCACAGGCTGCTGTGTCAGCGAGGACCCATGGGCATCATCAGGTCCTGCCTTCCTGTGAGATGAATGGGACCAGAGACCCCAAGTGAGTTATTTACGGTCACACAGCAGATAAGAGGAGACAGGACCAGCTGGTGCTCTTTTGGGAATTACTCATTCATTTTATGAATGACGGTTCTGGGACAGGCCAGGCATCAATCAAAGTGCTTCCCACTTTCCATTTCATTAGTGGACTAATGAAATCATTCTCTTCCCTACTGTGATTTGCATTTCATACATAGGCAACTGAGACTCTGAGAAGGAAAGTCACTTGCCTGAGAACAAGTGACAAGAAGCAGAACTGAGTCTGAATTTTTGTTTGACTGGCTGCAAGGCCCAAATTTCAGGGCCAGCTGTGCCCTCTCCAGCACCTGGAGGAGAAGTAGGGAGACCTGCACTTGCTCCCAGGTAGCAGGAAGCCATGGGAGGCTTTGATCAGGGGAAAAGTATGAACAGTGGTCAGTCCCGGGTTTTGGGGAGCATCGTACTGGTGTGGTGATCACTAAACTCAGGTGGTCTGCAGTGAGCCAGTCCTTTTTAGTGTCCTCACCTGACACATGTTCACATGACAGTTCTAGTAGAGGGTCTGGTAGGTCCACTCTTGAGTCTGACTTTGAGTATGTCATGCTGTGGCTGCAGAGCTATGCGTGGGGGGCTGGGCCATGGTCCCTTATGTGTTGGTCAGTGAGTGGTGAGGTGCAGAAGTTTCAGTTCTGGGCTGAGAGATCATCGAAGTGTAGCTTAAGGAAGGCAGACGTGGTGGCGGTTGAGTTCGGAGGAGGAGACTGACCAACCAGCCCCGTCCAGCTCGGCCACCGGTGGTGGACTCCTTCCTACATGTGATTCGGACTGGGGAGCCTGTGTAAGAGTTACCTATACACCACTCTAATTGCTGTTTGGGAACATTCTCATGCATCTTGCACGAGCGTGACAACTCCTGTGGAGCTCTGTGGCCACATGGGCTGGGGCGTCCTGCAGCTCACGGGCTCATAGAGTTCTCCCCTCCCCTCTCCCCCAGTTCCCCAGTCTTGGCAGGCGCAGGGGCTGGAGTGACTGTTCTAGGCACTTGTGGAGGAGAGCTGGTTTCCACTCACCCATCTTCCTGGGAAGCTGAAATTGACCCCATGGGAATGACAGTGGCTCCAAGGGGCTCTGGTAGCAGAGCCGGCGACTGGGAGCCAGCAAGATGGGTCCTCTCTCCCTGGGTGAGTAGTGGGCCAGTCTCCGCACCTCCTCTGTTTGTTTTGGGGCTGTTCTGCAGGTTTGTGAAGGTAAGTTGAGGTTCAGTCTGCAACCTCTTGCAGACTGAAATGTTGAAATGTCCAGGCCTGGGGCTCCACCTGCAGCCTGAATGCACAACCTCTAAGGCTGCACGGACCATGGCCACAGGAAATGCACGCGCCTCGGAGCTGGTCACCCCATTTGGTCTAGGCAGAGAGACACCTTAGTTCTGAGTAAGACTCTGAGTGTCCCTCAAGATGGGGAGGGGTGGCATTTGGGTGTTGTGTGTAAGCGTGTGCAGCTCCAGAGCTCACTAGAGCTTCGGGAATACAGGACCTCTTCTCTGAGCCTAGGGGTGGTCCCAGCAGGGGTTGCAGCAAGTGGACTGACTATCCGAGTTCCCCTACTTCTTTAGCGTTTAGTGAAGGGGTGTGGCCAGTGTTCCACCCCAGGAAAACTATGACCTAGTGAAGGTTTCTTGAGCTTTGCCTCCTCAGCCCAATGTTGTTGTTCTGTCCAGGTGCATCTGCAATTTTCCACCCCCCCGTCTCCCCCTGCCTCCCTCCCCACAGCAGGGTTTTCATCCATTCCCGATAGCCGCCATTCTTCCAGCTGTCCAGCCCCCTCTCCATCTTCATTCCCATTTGTGTGAACACCATTGGCATTTCTTCCATCTGCCCCATCACTCACCAGCCAACATTCACCAAGCCCCGTCACGTCCTTGCCCTTGGTCTGCACAGTTCACACTGGGATTAATCAGAACTACCTCTGTGTGGGGTTCATTGGAGGTGGGTGTGACTTTGGCATCAAGGAGGGCTGTAACCTCTTTGACTTTCATTTAAAGATGAGTCAGATCAAAGAGTAGGTCAGAATGAGTCCTTTGCTTCTTCCCTTTCTCTTCCACCTACTTGTCCATTTACTCACTGACCCATTTATCCACTCATGTGTCCGGTCATCTCTCTGTCCACCTCCCCACCCATCTGTGTAACCTACTATGAGACCATTTAATCACCAGGAACCTTCCAGTTCCCCTCCCTCCCCTCATTATCTATACACCATCAATAAATATATTTTTGACATTCTAGTATGTGTGACATAGTATTATTAGGTTCTAAAATACTAACCTGACATATGGCTGGGTTGTTGAGTTTCTGGGACTTGATTTTAAAGTAACTTCTAGATCTGACATTCTGTAATACACAGAGGCCTATGACAGGGATCCTATTCATTTATTCAAAAACCCACATTCAGCTACTGAGTACCTAATGTAAACCTGACACTTTTCTGGACTCTTGGTGGCTACTGTGGTGAAGAAGACAGGCTGTCCTTAACCTCACAGAGTTATATTCTTGTGGGAAAGACAGACAGTAGACCAGTGGACACATACATAGATATGGTAAGAAGTACCTGTGTGTGTTGGGTATGGGCAGGTTCCCTCAAGGAGCTTCCAGTCTAAATGGAAATGGCCCAGGTCTGGACAAAGATAACACTTGTGGGCTGTGTTCCAAAGTGGAGTGTGCTTGAACAACAATGACTCCACAAATGAGCAGCAGGGTAGCCAAGGAGGATTTCTGGGGAAGGGAAGCCAGAGTTCAGCATAGGAAGTCACAGAGCCTGGGGACCTGCTAAAACATGCAAAGTGCTGTCTGTCTCTGGATGCCCTCCTGCAAAGGAGTGATGGGAGGGTCCCGTCCAAGCAAAGGCACCCCCCAGCCACCTTCTGCTCTTCCTGCAGCCAGATTAACCCAATGCCTGGAATTCCATGTTGACACCTTGCTGCCCACTTGCGGATAAAGCCAGTCCCTTTTCTCTTCTGAGCTTGTCTCCTAGATCCACAAGAGGAAAGAGTGTGGTTAGATGAGCTGTAAAATCTTTTAGTGCATGATTCTGAGACTGACGAGTTTAATGAAAAAGAGAGGCACTTATCTCATGCTTTTTTTTTTTTTTAAAGATTTATTTTTTTATTCATACAGAACTGGGGTACAGGCCAGAGATGTGGAGGATGAGAGGATTCACCAGAGAGAGAGCGGGAGCAGAACAGGCAGATCGATTAAGTACACTGCTGAGGGGAGCAGCGGGCGGGTCAGGAGAGGTCTGCCGCGCCATGTGGATCTCCTCGGGGCAGGCCAGGCGGGGATCGAACTCATGGGATCGAACTCATGGGATCGAACTCATGCGAAGTGGCTTAAGCTTCTTAGTGCAGTGCTTTAACCCGCTGCGCCACCAGGGAGGGCCCTATCTCATGCTTTTTAATGGCATTCTTACATAGTCCATTTTGAGTAATAAGCCATGTAACAACCTTCTGAGGAAGAAGGTGCTATATCTACTTTGATGATGAGAAAATGGAGTCTTGCCACTCTCTCAAGCTGCCTTCAGCCCTTTCTTCTCTCTTGAAGCCCTGGGAGGACTTTATGTGTGTCTGGAAGTGCCACCTGTGATCTAGACACATACTACAGGGACATGAGCCCTATTTTATCTAGTATCTGGTGAATACGCAATTTTCATTTTTTTAGCAAAAAAAAATCAGTAAATGGTTAATAATAAGAACACTGGAACAAGTCCTCTGTCATGTAGCTGCTTTCCTGTTAGATGAAGATCAAACCAGATGCTAGCAGCAATTGCTGGTTCTAAATGGTAGCGCTGGGACTCGAACTCAAGGCTTTAGACTTTCTGTCTCCCGGGCCTGTAAACTGCCCGGGAGAGTGCCAGGGAAGAAGGGGATTGAGTGGGAAGAGGGACAGTTTTTATCAGACCATCCTTTATAAGAGGAAAATGAGAAAAACGTCCTCATTTTAAAGAAAGAAGCTGCTTGGGGTCTCACAGTCCTCTTTCTGTGGGGATGGCCGGTTTTTGGCCCAGCAAGGCGTGCTTTGTGATTTAACAGGTGCTGCAGAACAGATTCTTTTGTCGAAGGGTTCTGCACGCACCCGCCCTATGCAAACGGGACCAGCTCCAGGTCCCTATTAATTATGAACATTTAGAAATGTTCCTGACTGTACCCAGAGTTCCTGCTCATGAAACTCTGCAGGTCAGAGGCCACACATGTTTTGATTTTCTTATTTGAGGTATTATGTGTTCAAGGTAGATTTATGCTACAACCTTTGTTTATTGACTTGTACTTTTCCCTGTGAACCTAATGGAACATGACAGACAATATTTACAAGGCACGTGTTTCTGATTAAATCATGTGAGACATTAAAGCCCGATAAATGAAAGCCCCTTTGAAAGGCCAGATTCTGAGAGAAGGAGGCAGTCCCTGGTGGGGCCTTGATGGTGGAGTCGCCCCCTCAGCTGGCTGCAGGAAATGTGGCAGGCAATGCTTTCGCTTGGATGGGACCCTTCCATTGCTACGTCGCAGGTGGGGCACCCAGGCTGCATGAGGCCTGGAAGAACAGACACCAAGCACCCCCTTACTCTCAGCCACCTGGGAAAGAGGGCAAGGAAAAGGATGCTTCTTTTTAGAACACCTTCTGTTGGCCAGGCTCTGTTCTCAGCTGTTAAGCAGCTGAACTTGACAGTGCTGTGATGTTAACTTCTTGAAGGACCTTAAAAACAGTGGGGGTTAAGGTCCAGTTCCCCTTTTCTCTTCCATAGAATGTGTGGTTTACAGTTGTTAGTCAGTGTTCATTTTTACTTGATTCCAATGACTATGTATATGTGTGGGCGTATTTATTTATTTATTTTTTATTTTTCTCTTGATCCCTTACGCTCCTGCTATGAGTGAAACCATCCGGTATTTTTTCTTTTTCTTTCTGGCTTATTTTACCAAGCATGATATTTCTCAGGTCAGGTCCCTGCTCCACTCTTCATTGTGACTCAGGGCAAGTTACATATGACTAAGCCTTGGCTCCCCCTTCACTTGGTTCCTTGACCTGGACAGTAATAACATCACAGAACATCAGTGACAGCACTATAGTAATGTTAGCCAACATTATTATTGATGTTCAAGATAAAAGGAGGCCCAGAGAGGCTAAGTGGCTCTAAGACCACTGCCAGTGAGGGGGTCCCCAGGCCCCCAAGTCTTCCCTATCCTGCTCAGGCATCTTCAGTGGGACAGGGCCCGGCTACAGATGAGCCACACGGGCAGCCTGCTGACTACTGCCCCAGGACGTAGGGTATTCCCTTGGCCTTCCTCGGACTTCCCGGGAGCATTAATGGGAAAGCTTGGTAGGCAGGATTAGCTTAATCGGGAGTTTTTCCAAGGAGGTCAATTAAAGGATTTGGGTAAATATAAAAAGTGGAAACAGCTTGGCATAGAAAACTCCCCCCTTCTTTCCTCCCTCCTTTCCTCTCCCTCCCTCCTTCTGTCTCCTGTTATTTCCGAAGCGTCTGGGGGTGCTGCTGACCCTTGGGACTGAGCATACAGGGTGTTTACTCCCTGCCCTACCCTCATTCTTCTGGACAGCTGGTGACAGGTGACCTCAGAACTCTTGAGAACCAGATTGTATTGTTTTCATGTTAAATGTTCTTTGTAAGGACATCTAGCTAGTTGCGTTATAGGAGCAGAGCCTAACAAAGGCGCAAGAAGGAAAGATTCCTACCCCCCACCCCCCAACACCCATAATGGAAAAGTTTGCTTTTGGAAACACTGACTTTCTCTCTATGTAAGAGCCTTTATTGACCATCATCTGCCATGTCCCTGGAGATCGGACATCTGATTTTCATCGAGCTGCAGGGGTAAGGGAGGGATCTATGGGGTAGTGAGGCCGCTGACTTTGGAATCAGCCTGCTTGGATTCACCCTCTGGCTTTGCCGCTTGTCCTGGGTACCTGGGCCTTGGTATCCTTGTATGAGAAATGAATGCTTTGGGAGTCAGATGCCATAGTCGATGTTCTGGACTGGGGTCGGCACTGAATTAGAATCTGCCAGGCTTTCCAAGGAGGCAGCATAGGGTCTAGGATGAATCATGAGAAACTAAAAGCCTCCTTCAGTGTAACCCATTTGGGCAGATGTGGGAATGGGAGTTCAAGCCCTCTCCCACCCCTGGTCATTTCCCCTCCTCTCGTCTCACTTTACTCATCTGTAAAATGGGGGAGACAGTTCGTTTTCTTTCTTCCTGGAGGTTGTGCACAGGAAAGTGTCTGCACAGCTGCAGGCTTGTAAAGAACAGCAGTGACAGCAGTGACATGAAAGATTGCGACCTTCACCCTCACTCCTCCATGTGGGTGTTGTCGCTCACAATGCAAGCGGGGGGAGGACCAGAGGCCACCTAGTCAAGATTTACATTCCACAGAGCCAGGAGCTAAGTTGAGGTCTGTCCCCGGGCAGGCCAGTCCTGCTCTGTCCCCACGCCGTTGCCTCATTCTGGGAGAGACCCTGGACTCCTGGAGTTGGACTTACTCATAAAGCAGGCAGTTCCCTCTGTCCTAAAATGAGTCTCTCTCCTTTTTCCCCCCTCCCCCTTCATCACAGGCTTGGTGGAGGGGGTGGGGGTGGAGTTGTCACTGAATGGTGCAAGATGGGCCATTCATTAATGAAAAGATCCTGCCACTAACTCTGTGTGTCCTTGGACAAGTCACTTTCCCTCTCTGTGCTTTGATTTCTGCATCAGTGACGTGGACGCAGTAATACTTGCTTTATGGCGTGCCTCTGTTCTGGTAGAGGTCTTAGAAGGAGTGTGGGCACTGAGCGGGTGCGGCTCAGTTGAAGGCACCGTCGCGCGCGCCTTGGCCCTGGCAGGAGGCTCTGTGTTCTGTAGCCTCGGCTTTGGGCACACATTGCTTCCAAGTTGAGGAGGCAGGAGTTTTCAGAGGCCACGTACAACCTTAAATGCTCAAGTGGGACTGAGGGTTTTGTTTCTTTAGTAGGTAACACTGATTCTCAAAACGAGCTAAACAAATCTCTCCTTATTGAAGAATGTTGCTCGGGGCTAGGCTTGATTAAAATCGGAAAATCTAAGAGGCTTAAATGTGTGCGGTTTGTGCTGTTGAGGGCTCCAGCGTGCTTTCCCCTGCTCTGAGTCTCCCTGGCCGTGGTCATAAGTCATGAGGCCACGCAGGGTCTGTGGCAGCGGTCCACAGCCCAGCAGCCACTTTTACCAGTATGGAGCCGGAATGCCCCCCACCCTGGACAGTGGAACTCGGAGCACCAGCCCTGGCGGGGTGGCCTCAGGGCAGCTTGTGTGAGGACTGTCTTGCTTCATGGACTCTAGGGGACAAGGATCATCCTTACTCTCAGAGACCCCCAAACCTGCCCCATCTGCTCAGGGGAGGGAGGAATCAGGCTTCAACAGCTAGGGATCTTTGCCTGCCTCTCCTGTTTCCTCACTGGTACAGTGGGGGTCACGATGGCATCTGCTTCTAGGATGACGGTGAAGATAAAATGAATTGAAACACAGAAGGATTTCAGACCAGTGCCAGGTGCAGAGTAAGTGCACAGTAAGCATCAGTTCCCACGAGCACCCTGCCACGAAGGGTGGAATCACTTCTTATATTGAATGGCACTGAGGCTTAGCAGGGTCGAGTCACTGGCCCATGCTACTTGGGCTGACTTGGAAGCCAGCGAAGGTCTGTGGAGGGGATAAGAGTCTGGATGCGGTAAGACACAGGTGAGTGTCCTTCAGGTAGCAGGAGACCCCTGCAAATACATGGGTCATATTGTCTTCAGTTCTCCTTTCCCCATAAGCCCTTTGGGCAGGCCGAGATTCTGAGAACAGAATCCTGAGGCCTGTGGGAAGGTTTTAGCAAACTGGTCAGGCTGGCTCTTTGCTTAGGGTTTTATGACCATGCAGAGAATGTGGCCAGAATCTTCTGTGGCTCCAGTCCCGGGGCAGACGGTCCCTTGCTGACACAATCGTTCCTCATTAATTGGGCTGGGTTGAATTTTGGGGCCGTCTGCCAACTGGCAGTCACCCCCGCTCTGGAGAGCAGCCCCCACCCTCCCACCCCAGCTACCCGGGGTTGCCGGCAGGGGTGCCCAGGGCCTGGCCTGTGAAAGGAAAGCTCTGACCCATGGCCAGGCGGCTCAGAGTCCGCCATCCCCCTTCCCCCTGTTCCTACCCCAGCCAGGAAGCCCCGCCACCCCACCCAATTGGCCACAGTCTGTGCTCCCCAACTTTGGCAGGGGGCAGATGTGAGAGAAAGGGTCCCTCATGAGAACTGGCATCTCCTGCACTTTCCCTGTGCCTGGCACTGTTCTAAGCTCTCTTGTTGTATCAGCTCACTTAATCTTCACCCTAACTCTATGAAGTAAGTACTGTTATCACCCCACTTTGCAGATGAGGAAAGAGCTTGGTGTCCACCCAGAGAGGGGAGGAACTTGTGCATGGAGCCAGGACAGTTCTAGCCCCAGCCGCAGCCCCAGCCCCATCTTGACTGTACCATGCACTGCCCTTGATGGAAGGGAGTAGAGGGACTTGAGGTGGAAGTCACCAACTGAGCAACCGCAGGGAGGGGGAGCTACAGGAAGCCTGCCCGCCTGCCTCCCATAAATTCACTAGATGCTGACTGTTTGCAGGTCTGAGGTACTAGGCTGGGCCTTCTGGCGGTAGTAATAGCTAATGGTGGTGTTGTCCTATAATTTTCAAACAAAGTACGTTCCCAGCATTGCCTTTTTTGACTCCGGAGGCTGAAGATTCTGGTGGTTAAAAGCCAGGACTCGAGTCAGACTCATAGGTTTGAAACCAATTGTACCACTTATTAGCTTGAGCAATCATGTCTTTCTGTGCCTCAGCTTTCCAGCTGTGGAATGGCATCATAATAGGACTTAGGGCAGAGAGAACGGAGTTGGATAAAGGAGATGAGGGGTCAGACTCTGGGAGGCTATGGATCCTAAAGTTTTTCTTTAAGGAAGTAGACTATCTCTGAACCAGAAGCTCAAAACCCAGCCTAAGTCCTGATGAGATGCCATGGCAAAGACAGACAACAGCAAATGTCCACAAGGATGTGGAAAGAAGGGAACCCTCATACAATGCTGATGGGATGTAAAATGATGCAGCTGCTGGGGAAAACAGTTTGGCAGTTCTTCAAGAAGTTCAACCATGTGACGCAGCATTGCTACAAGATTTATACCCAAGAGAACTGAGTTAATACATTTACATAACACTTCAACACAAACGGTAAGTGGCATCACTCATCACAGATGAAATGTCAAAACAACCAAAAATGCCCCTCATCTGATGAATGAGTGAGCAAAATAGAGCCAGTCCATACAGTGGAGTATTATTCAGCCATGAACAGGAACGGAACTGATTCGGTTATAAAAAGGCACAAGAATGCTGCAATGTGGATGAACTTTTGAAAAATGTGCTAAATGAAAGAAACCAGATGCAGGAAGTCACAGATTGTATGACTCTGGTATATGCAGAGCCCAGAATGAGCACAGTTATAGAAAGAGCAATGGTTGCCAGAGGCAGGGGAGAGGGAATAAGGAATAGAGAGTGCAGAAGTTCTTTTGAGCTGATGAGGATATTCTGATATTAGGTCGTGGCAATGGGTGCACAACTTTGTGTATACTAACTCAGGAGTACACTTTAAAAGGGCAAGTCTTGAAGTATGTGAATTATATCTTAATTTAAAGGAAACAAATGAGAAAGACAACCCCTCTGCTTGATTGGGCACCTCTACTTCCCTGAGATACACATCTCATTGTGCCCAAGGGGGTAATACCGGGTGCAACCACGTCTGGGCTCATGAGGTTCTTTACCCCGTTCCTCCTGCACAGTCAGCCTGGACCAAGAAGTAAACATTTCATAGAGGAGATTTCAGGGAGAAACCTGGAGCTTCTGGGCCAGGCTTGCATTCTCCATTCCCACCCTTCCTTGGGTCTGGTTTTCCTCCCTGAAAGCAAGGAAGATAGCATCTATGGCGTAGTACTGTTGTGAGCGGGAGTCGAGGGCAGGCAGCAGCCCTGAGTGGTGTGAAGAGCAGGAGTGTCTGAGTAACCATCGGCACTGGCTCCTCCAGGCTGCGTCCCTTGCACATGTAGGGTTTCCAGAATGTTTGGGTTTGTGCAGGACAGTGGTGGACCTGAGGCCTGGGTTGAGCATGTGGCTGGGGCCTGCCATCATCCTGTAGAGGCAGCCCAGCTTAGACCCCAGCTTTGAGTCAAGGGGGCCTGAATTTGTTTTTTGTTTATAAGATTTATTATTTTTATTTATTTATGCATCTAAGAACTGGGGTGTGGGCCAGAGATGCGGGGGTGAGAGGATCCACTAGAGACAGAGTGGGGAGCAGACGGACAGATCGACTGAAATACACTGCTGAGGGGAGCAGTGGGCGAGACAGGAGAGGTCTGCCGCGCCACGTGGGTCATCTCCCTGGCTGGGAACAAACTCAGGTTGCGGTGGCTGGCGATTTCTTGGCAGCACTGAGACTTTAACCCCTGTACGACCAGGGAGCGGGGTCCTGAATTTGAATCTGCTTTTCTCCTTCTAGCAGAGTGACCTTCTGCAGGTCACTTAGCCTCTGTGCATCAGGTGTCCTGTCCAGTAAGCACGGCTGTGGTAGGCATGCTGTGGGTCTCCTCGTTTCCCCCCAAATCCAAGTGTTGACACCCTAACTCCCATTGTATTTGGAGAGGGGCCTCATGTAAATTGGGTTTAGGTGATGGGATTAATACCTTTATACTTCAAGGCACCAGAAAGCATTCTCCCCCACCCTCCTCTGTCTGTCTGCCACAGGAGGACTCATGGACAGGGTAGTAGCCACAAACCAGAGATCTCTCTGGTGAGAGAGATCTCACCAGAAACTGACCATGCTGGTGCCCTGGTCTCAGACCTCACAGCCTCCAGGGCTGTGAGATATAAACGTTGGTTGTTTAAACCACCTGGTGACACTTTTTCATGGCAGCCGGAGCAGACGGAGGCCAGGCAGACAGGTGACGCAGCTTGGTGTGGTGCTCGCCTGTGGGAAGCCACCTTCTGTCAGCGCCGGCTCCTTTACGGCTGGAATTCTCCCTGAGAGGTGTGGGACCCCGGCGAGTTGCTTCACTCTCAGAGCTGTTTCTGCCTTGGTAGAACGAGGTCAAGATGCTGCCCACGCACGCAGGCCGGCCGCAGGGTCAGATGAGATCATCTAGGTCGAGGGACTTGTAAACTGGGATGTGGCGTGCCTGGGGGTGGGGGGGCGCTGGGTGTTTATGAAATGGAAGCCACGGGAGAACCTGGCAGAGGAATGGGGCGAAGCGCAAGCACGGGGTGGTGGGCTCAGGCTGGCCCTTGGAGGAAGTGACTGTCTTGGCAGCAGCACCTGTCCACCTGTGCCCAGCTGGCAGCGGCTGAACAGAGGTCCCTGGCTTGACCCCACAGCTGGTGTTCTGGACTCGCATGGCTGAGTGGGGAGCAGGCGTGGGGGAAGGGGGAGCAGCGTTGGGGGAAGGGAGAGCAGGCGTCCACACGCAGAGTGGGGAGGGGAGGATGACCTGCAGGCTCTAGCCTTGGGGGACCCGAGGTGAGGGGACTCTAACAGATCAACCTCACGGGCATCAGACGAGGTGCCCTAGAAGCAGGGCTCCCATTGTCTCCTCTTCCTGCTCTGTGACATCAGGGACGCGGACGTCTTTGGCTGGAAAATCACTGTCTGGAATGCCGTCAGCGTCATTGCTGGGGTGTATCCCAGGGGCCGCTGCCCAGTGCATTTGTCTTCAGAGCTGTGGCTGGGTTTGTCCCCCTCTCAGACATCCTGTAGGAGCAGCCGCAGGAGGGGCGTTTTTCTGGGAGAGTTTATGGGATTTTCTGGTTGGTTCTTTAATGGCGTCCTGTTTGTTTGCTGTCTGGTCTGAGGTGATGGGGTGGGTGGGGTGTGGAGTCCTCAGGATGTCGGCCTGGGCAGCCTTGACGGCCTCTCTGGGGCACATGTCAGAAAACTGATGTGGCTGGGGCTGGGGTGGGGGAGGGGGCGGGGGAAAGGTTTTCAAGTGTAAAGGGAAAGGAGTTTTCCTGTTGGAACAGCTCTGGGCTGGACCCCACTGATGGTGTGTCCAGTCCTCTGAACCTGTCCCAGAGTCCCAGGAATGCTCACAGCCTGGGGAAAGGCACCTCAGTAATAGTGACACCCCAGAGGAGGGCAGGGTCAAGGGGGCGAAGGGGTCCTGTGTTTTGAAGGATGAATAGGAGTTCCTTAGGCAGAGTGGTAGGGAACAGTTGCATGTATAAGCTGCCGGAGTATAAAGAAGAAGTGGGGAACCAGGAGAGGAGGTTAGTAGCCCTGAGTGGCTTGTAAGCAGGGGAGCCACCGAAGGAATTCCCAGAGGGCCACAGCATCATATAGTTGTATGCCGTGTGATTGTCTTCCCCCACTGAGCTACTGGCTAGAGGCCCTTGTCCTGCCCCTTTCCAGACCCCTCTCCAGTTTATTTCACCCCATGCTTTTGGATACACCTGTGAGATCCTGAGCAACACGGTGTCCAAGGAGCTCTGTTCTGCCTCTAGCATAGCTCTGCCTGGACTGTCCCCTGGTGCCAGAAGGGAAGGGCTTCATGAGCAGGGGTGCTGCTGCGTCCATGAGGGGATGGCTGGGCAAGGCTCTTGGAGGGGGTGGGCTGGAGCACTGGGGAGGGGGCTCTGGGCAGCATGGTCAGGCTGGGGCATCCTATGGAGATGAGGGAGCTGGGGTGGGACCTTTGAGGCTGGAGGGAATGGAGAGAGAGAAGGTCAGAGAGTTTGATATAGATCCAGGGAGCTGGAGAGCTTTTTTTTTTTTTTTAAAAGATTTATTTATTTATTCATACAGAACTGGGGTACAGGCCAGAGATGTGGAGGGTGAGAGGATTCACCAGAGACAGAGTGGGGAGCAGAACAGGCAGATCGACGAAGTACACTGCTGAGGGGAGCAGCGGGCGGGTCAGGAGAGGTCTGCCATGCCATGTGGTCACCTCCGGGGCAGGCGGGGATCGAACTCATGCGGAAGTGGCCTTAGCTTCTCAGTGCTGTGCTTTAACCCGCTGCGCCACCAGGGAGGGCCAGTCGGAGAGCTTTTAACTGCGCTGGCTACCCTTGTATTTTATACACCGCTCCTTTGGAGGGGGTAAGAAATGAATTTATCAATCTCTCAGCTGGGGGGTTGGTGGTAGAGCCCGTGTCTGAAGAAAGGTAACTGGTTATGAAGCCATTATAGAAATCCTCATAGATTTCTGCTTTAATGAAGGAGGCAGTTTTTCTCTGATAGAGTCCCTAAAACTTGGGTTTCAAGCAAATGGGGAAAAGCGACACATAATTTATTTCTCCCCGTGCTTGATCTGAGATCCCTTGGGAAAGAACAGGAAGGAATTAGTGAGCTCTATATTACAATTTAATTGCTTGAAGGAAAAATATTATTTTTTATTGTTAGCCATTAGTTGCTTCTAGTTTTATTAAACTCAACCTTCTGCGGAGCGGGCATTAACCACTTGGAGCTCACCAGCTCCCTGAGGGGAGGAAAACCCTCACAATGGCCCCACCTTGTAAATCCGGGCTTACTGCTGGGATCTGAGCAACCCTGGGGTTCTCGCATCTCTGGCATCTCCATCCCTGGAATGCAGCCTCCAGGCTGCAGGCTCTGTCCCCCTGACACTGGGCACAAGGGCCCAGAAGGAACCACCAGAGCCCCTGGGTCAGACTGAGTTTCTACAGATGTGGGGTTTTCCTTTCTAGGGGTAGTTGGTAAATGAGACCGTGAATGTGGTGAGAGTACCGTGGCATTCACTAGGTGTTTGATAAATGCCAGTGTTTGTGTCTCCAGGTCATTTCCTCTCTTTGTTTTGACTCCAGGCTCCAAATTCTACCTGTTGGGTCCCTGCTCACAGGGTCAGCTCCACCCTCTCCTCTGCACCAGCTCAGCCTGACATCTCTACTGTGCTGATACCAGAGAGGGCTGTGGGTCGATGAAGGCAGACTAGTGAATAGCCATGGCCGTGTCTGGGCAGGTACCTCAAGCTGCCCAAGGCTTCCTCTGTAGGGCGCCCAAGAGGAAAGGACTTGGGGGTGGGGCAGGAGGAGGGCTTTTCTTCATGGTCACATGGTCATATATGCCCTGTCAGCCACTAATCTTAGGTGGAAGGTCTCAACCTGCCCAGCCCTCATCTCCATTTTCTCTCTTCAGCTGCTGCTTGAAGTGAACTTTAAGTTCATCTGGGTGAACTTGTACCATGATCGTGGAGGCTCTTCAGAGTCAGGAGGTCACCTGGCCAGAATCTGGCAGGTGGCACTGGACTCTGCTACTAAAGGCCCCCCAAGGAATTTTTAAACAGATGTGGGCCTGTCAAGGATTGCCACTTCCCTATAGACTCACCTTCCCTGGTGTACCTGGAAACACTTGCCATCTGGACCTGGCCGCTGGCCCCTGGTCAGGGAGGTAGCAAGACAGTGTTCTTATAGAATGGTCCCCTGAAGCTGCCCTCTCCTGACCCTGCCTGGATGCCTCTGATGGAGCATCCTCTGCAAAGGAGCTGTGCCTACACCACATAGCTCATGCGTGTTAAGAAACCCTGGATTTTTTGACAGCTTAAATTTGTTAGCACATGACCATGGGGTACCCAGGGACCCCAGACTATTAAAAGGTATTCACTGTAAAGGGATCCAGCCTTCTGTATGTGCAAAGGCCAAAAGAAAAAAAAGAAGAAGAAGAAGAAGAAGAAGAAGAAGAAGAAGAAGAAGAAGAAGAAGAAGAAGAAAGGGGGGGTGTTTTTAATGTCAAAGGTCTTAATAGAATTCATAGAATTAGTTCTATGTAGAGAGAAGAAAGAATATTCCTAGTACAACTCTGAAAAGTACCCATTCCCCTACTGGGTAAATGCCTAGCCAGATAGGGTTGGCTTCTCAAGGGCTTGAACAAGTCTCAGGTACCTGCTAGCAGGAAATAGCAAGAAGGGGGTTTGTCGGGATTTAGAAAGCTCAGACAAAAATGTGATACCACATCACAATACTGCTGTGATTATCAGCCTCCCCATGTGTCTCCTGCAGGTGTCTTTACATTTCTCTCCTCCATGTGTCTCCTCCAGTTACCCTTCCCAGCAGACCAGGTGCAAGTCAGGGCGACAGAAGGAAGAAAGAGGTGGTCCCACCTGCCTCAGTGTTACATAGGTCTGCTATGCACTGCCTCTCGCTCCCAGTAACTTGCTGATCAGGAGGTCTGGTTCGTGGCATACTGGGATTGGTAACCCAAGGTGGCTGCATGTAAGTGGGGCAGGGAAATGGTGTCACTTCACTGCGCTGCTCCATTCCCTTTTATGGCGATGCCTTCTATATCAAATTGACTCTGATGGTGAGGATTTAGCTCCCACTGTGGAACACTTCCTGGTGTGTGCAGGTCTGTGCCAAGAGCCTTGTATAACCTTGTCTACAATAACTCCTTTTATGGCAAGTCCAGGGGACGAGCCCTAGAGCAACTTGCCCAGAGTCACACAGCATCTAAGAGCAGAGCCAGGGTCCCCTGGGCTTCCTCCCGAGTGGCACTCCTGCCTCTCCAGTCTCTCCTCAGGAAGCGGCCCAGTGTCACGGTCGGGTAGAGCCTGGCCACCAAGTCCGAGGCTTGCTGGACTGATTCCCCACCTGTGGGATGCCGTGGGTGGTGCCTGCTTCTGGGGCCCACACCCTTGGCGACCCCAAGACCAGGGCTGCTTGTAATCAGATTGTCTTCCACCCCACTGAGTTCATGTTACTGAGAGAATGGAAATGTGGATCAGTGGGTAGGGCGAGAAGTTAGTCTGGGGGGCAGTTCTGGCTGGGGGATCTGGGCTGTGTGTGTGTGTGTGTGGGGGTGGGTGGTGGTGGCTGGGTACACACACCAGAATCAAACTAAGTAGCTCTCACCTTGGTCTCAGGATTGTTGAAAGCCATTCTAAGGGTTGGCCAGACCCATGCCCGCAGGTGTGGGTGTTCAGAAGGCTTTGGATGGTCAACAGTATTGCAAGCCAGGTGTCCTTTGACCTTGTTAGGTGAAGTGGCTGTGGGGCTGGCCTGCCAAAGAGAGCCCTGGGCTCAGGTCCTGCTGGGCACTGAGCCTCTGACTTAACAGGCATCTGGGTGAGTCCCTTCCTTCTCTGCTTTGGGTTCTTCCTCTTTAAGAGGGGGGTCATGGTAGTCCCAGGGCGGGTACATCATTAAACCCAGGCTGGTCATATAGAGGACCAGTGATTTCCTTCTCTGATACGGCATCATGCCTTCTTCATCTTTGCCTTCCTGGGTTGATGTAAGGTTCAGATGAAGTGGTCTGCACACTCAAGTGCTATATACCTGTCTTTGCTCAGCAAGAAGGGAGCTGACTGTGGAGGACACAGCTCTCAAGCTGCTTTCTGGGGAGGATAGGCCCCCCAGGAGCCAAGCCAGGGCCAGACTGACAGATGGCCTCAGCCAGAGTGCAGGTGAGCGGTGGGCGTGTTCCAGAAGAGTTTGGGGCTTTTCTCAAGGAGGGAGCCCTTCCAGGGAACCGGGCCCCCAGGGGACCCTCTCCAGAGTGTGGTTTTAGCCCAGGAGGGAGAAAGAAGGCTGAAATTGGGTGGCCCTGATTTCTCTAACGTCCCTCCTTAGTTCTCACCACAACCCCTAACTCTCAAACAGAGACAAAAAGAACACCCACTTGGCAGGGTGTTGTGAGTCTGTGTTAATGTGTGGAAAGGTGTTACCCCGGTAGGAAGAACTGCAGAGTGCTTTACAGACTCCCACCTGGGGTAGGAGTGGGGGGTTGCCAGACAGTATCCACAGGTCAGGTTATAGGTGTGGATCCTCTCCAACACCCCCCACTCCCACCCCCATGTGTGAGACTTGAGAATAATCACACTATACATAATCTCTGTGCCTTCAGATAGGCAGAGGGGCGGGCTGGTTTGGTTGTGGAACCTGGCTGTGCTGGTGGGTGTGAGGGGTTTGAGAGGGCATGGTGAGAAGGGAGGCTGGGTTTGACCAGAAGGAAAGCCTGGAACCTGGAAGTTTGATGAGGTGGAGCAGAGCAGAAATGCAGGACCCTTTCTGGCAGCTGTGGAGCAGGGCCAGTGTATGAGTTGATGCTGGCTTACCCGCTTCCGGGAGAGGCCTGTGGAAAAGCCAGCATGGAAGAGGGATGGAAAGGAGGAGGTGCTGGGGAGGGAATAGGGAAGGAAGGGAGATGGGACCGTGGGTGAGCAGGTGCTCAGCTTCCTCTCAGTACTCTGTGGTGGTATTGGTGTACCTCTGACTCCACAGTGGGTGTGGGGGTTGATGAGGCAGCCAGGGATAGGAGGGACCAGGTCTGGCATGAGGCACCCCAGGGAGTGGGCCCTTGCTGGGTGGTGAGATGATGCAGCCCATTCCCGCCTGTGGCCCCAAAGATGCTCCACCGTGGCTTTGCTGATGCCTCCGACACAGCACACAGGTGAGGCCACTGTAGCCCCACCTGCTGGGTTCCTGTTCTCTGTCCCTTTGGCCGGTGCTGGATGCTGGAAACCCAAAGAGGAATCGGATCCAGGCCTGTCTTGAGGAACGTGTAGCTGAGGGGTCAGACAGTGGGTCGGCAGTAACGAATAGGGGTGGCTCAGGGTGGGGGAGCCCAGTGAAGAGCATGAGGAAACTTCATTCTAGAAGAGAGGGGCAGCCTGGGGAGCCAGGAGCACCCCTTCCTACTCTCCCCATCCTGCTGATAGCTGACTCTGGCCTGCTCTACCCTCCCCAGAGGCCAAAGACCTGGTCTAGCACACGGCCCCACTGCCCCTGCCCAGCAGCCTTGCGGCCTTTCCTGTGGCCACAGGCAGCCCTGCGTTCTTTCTTTCTTTTTTTTTTTTTTTAAGACTTATTTATTTGTGCATACAGAACTGGGGTACAGGCCAGAGATGCGGAGGATGAGAGGATTCGCCAGACAGAGTGGGGAGCAGAACAGGCAGATCGACTAAGTACACTGCTGAGGGGAACAGCGGGCGGGTCAGGAGAGGTCTGCCACGCCATGTGGTCACCTCCGGGGCAGGCGGGGATCGAACCCATGCGGAAGTGGCTTTAGCTTTTAGTGCAGTGCTTTAACCCGCTGCGCCACCAGGGAGGGCCAGCCCTGCATTCTTTCCTTGCATCACGCTGCCGCCGCCCATGGTTCCCTCTCTCCGAACACCCTCCTGATTGTTTTACTTATTTTCTATCTGTCCTTCAAAATTCCGCCTGGATGTCACCTGCGTCGTGGCCTCCCTTTAATTGGGCTGCCCTGGGCCCTCTGTGTTCTCCCCTCTCCCTCCGTCCTCTGTGTCTGTTTTTCTAACATCGGCTGAAGACGTGATTGTGAGTGGACAAGCTGACTTCACTCCCTCATTGCACCAGGGTGGAGTCTATAGACATCATTCACTAGCCCGAGAGAAAGTGCTCAGTTACCCACAAAGTGCAACGGACAGCAAAAGCTTTCTACAGTTACCACGACTATGCTTTATCACTCCACTGATGCCAGGCACAGGCCTGGGGGTGTGTGTCTGCCACCCCCTTGGTGGACAGTGCCAGTCAGTGGCCCCTTGAGTCCTCAGGACACTTGCCAAACAAATCTCCACCATTCAGTACAAACTTGAAAGTTGGCCAAGGTGAGGACATTTATTTATTTAGCAAACTTAAAATTTTTTTTTTCAAAGATACTGAATTCAACAAAAAGGAAAGAAGAAAAGCTAGGCAGAGACTAGTGAATGGGTTAGAGGAAGAGAGAGGGAGAGAATCCCCAGTAAGATAACCTGTTTCTCTGAGTCATCACATGGCTGGATGATAGCACAGCTGCACTTCTCATAAATCTGAACCCCAGATTTCTGAGTTTCCCCCTTTCTGAGTAGTAGCTTCTTTAGCCCCTCACTCCATTTCTTCTCTAATGCAAAGTGGCGATTGTCTTCTATGGTTAACTATAATTTAATTCCTGTAACACCTATGTGATCAATCACCTATACTGAGCATGGTTTTTCTTGGCTTCTCTGTTGGTAACTGGACTTTAATTGATACAGTGTAACTATGACATAAACCTACCATCCTTAGTAAAAGAACACCCACACTTCTTTTCATCGTTCCTAAAACTAGTCTTCAAAGTTTCTCCCCTTGCCATTCATTAGTAATAGTTTAGTAAACTTTTCTTTAGCAGCTGCAGTGGTTCATGATACTTCACAGGTGATTGGACATACTTCTGAGGAGTTGGGGAGATCTAGTGGGGGCATGCCAGGAAGACTTCCTGGAAGAGGGGGCATTAAAGAATAGGAAGGGTTTTAGCGGTGGTGAGGAGATGGAAATCGGAGAGGAGTGAGAAAGGGAGGCACAAAAGTGTGGGAGGAGCCTGGGGATGGCACAGGGGCCTCTTGTCCTGCCCTCCCACAACCCCACCTCTTCCCTCTTCCTACCTTTCCCTTGCTAAGTGCTCAGAGCACCTATTGTAGGCCCTAGTCAAGCAATACACGCGGACGGATTTAGCCCCGTGAAGCCATGGTTGCAGTCCTGGGCATGGGAGGCTCTGTGGGCCTGTGGAGATGTTTGCAGAGAAAACAGAACCTACGGAGCATCTGATGAGGTGCTTGTCATGAACCAGCGATGGAGCAGGCGTTGCCTGCCGCACGCAGGCTGAGGAGCCTGTGCAGGAAATCCCACTTCTCTGTGGATGGGGCCAGCCTGGCCTCCAGCAGGCAGCCTTTCCACAGCCACAGACACTGTCCTGACGGCTGGAGAGACGGGTTCTGCAGGCTCACAGTGGCCGCAGGTGGTTTCCCTCTGTGCCAGATGAATGCTGCTGGCTTCCCAAGTTGGGGTGAGAGATACAGGGAGGCATAGCTGGCTCAGAGCCCCTCCCCCCCCCAGCCTCTCACACAGGAGCGGTTATCACTGTCACCGGGTGATGCGGGGCTGCCCTCAGGGCCTGGGCTGACAATCCCAGTTAACAGCGACCTGTGGTTAGCCCAAATTCCCACTTTACTGTCCTTACCTAGAGAGGAGGTGGCCAGGTGATGAAGGAAGGACCTCCGGGCTGGGTGGCAGGAGGTGAGCCTTTGCTTTGTCGCTTCTCAGCTGGGTGAACCCACCATTTGTTGAGCAAATCTTACGGCCTGAGGCACATCCCTTGGCCCCTCACTGGGCTAAAGGGGTGTCATGGCTCCCCCACATGGGGCATTGTTGTGAGGCTCAAACAATAAATAGAAGGCCTGACACAGGGCTCAGGGCTTCGAATTCTGGATGGTCAAACCAGATGGCAGTTGCTGCCTCAAGGTCTCTTTGGAGTTACTGGGGTAAAAAGTACCCCAAAAGCAGCTCCAGGAATGCAGGAGACCTGTTCTTTCTTTCCTATTGCTTGTCGCAAACCCAGTCCCCTGACAGAGTGTCTAAAAGACCTGGCAGTGGCACCTTGAAGGGTGTGAACTGGGCTGCAGGTGGAAGAGACTAGGGCTCCGTCTGACCTCAGCTGTCCTGCCTGGCTGTGGTTCCAGACTGATTCTGTACGGTCCTGCCTGACCTCCCTAGAATGTGGAGAAGGATGGTCCTTCACGGTCTGGTCCCACTAAATTCAAACCCCATCTCCCTTCAGATTACCCTGAACTTTTTCCATCCTCTGAATATATCATGTATTTGCAAGCTTCTGTGCCTATTGCATGCTCCCTCTTTTCTGGGCTGGAGAGCTCCTATTTATCTCTCAAAGCCCAGCCCAAATGTCCCTTCTTTGAATCTTCCCATCTCTTTCAAGCACATCAGTTGCCCTGACTAGGTACACAGACTGTTTACCCCTGTGCTCTAGGTTATCTCTTTTCTCCGACTCTCCCAACAGACTTTGAGGTCCCAAGGAGAGGGAGAGGGTCTGATTCATCCGTGCCTGATGCCGTAAAGCAGTGTCTGGCCCAGACCAAGCAAGGGCTATCTTTCTGTGCTCATGAAGAGTTTTGCGCCATTTCCCACAGGCTCTTCTTTTCCCCTTCAGAGGACAGAAACAGTATTCTAGGTGAGAACAAAGCAGGGTGTGTGTTCCTTTAGAAGAGACATGGGGGCTGAAAGAGGAATGGGGCTGAGCCAGAGAGGGGAGAATTGTGCTTCGTGGAACTGATAGATGAGAAGGGGCCTCGATTTGACCTGCCGCTACTTCCTCTAAAACGCACTGCAAGGGAACCAGCCACCTCCTCCCTCTTGCCTCCCCAGCCTTCAGTGAGAACCAGCCTCATGTCAACCATTGTTCAACTCCCCCAACCTCCGAAAGAAGAAGCAGTGGAGAATTAGAGAAACACCCTGCCAGAAGAGGCTGACAGCTGGCTGGCGAGGCGGAGCTTCCATCCTAGGTGGGATGACTAGAATGGTGGAAGGTCCCTGGGAGGAATCAGCACCTGGGAACTGAGAGCAGCCAGCCCAGAGCCCAGGGAGAGTGAGCCTGGTAGTGGGGTGAATGATGGAGCCGCACAGTGAGGGGTGTGTGTGTGGGGGGGGGGGTCGGGCCGCTTCTGATAACCTCAGCCTGAGTGCTCAGGTCTTCCTGGCATGTGGGTCGGCACGGCCAGGCCGGCTCAGGACGTTCCTAGTGACCGGGGAGGAGAGTGTGGGGTGGAGGGGTGGTCCGTGTCGCTACTTGAGACCTGGCGACTAACTGGATGTGAAAGATGAGGGTGAGGGTCACAGGCAAGTGGGGGAGTGACAGTTGTCTCAGGAAATAACTCGTTGGAAGAGGGGAAAAACACAGAGACCTCAGCAGGGATCTCTGCCACTCGGGGTAATTTTGGCTTCGGAGAGCCAGGCCGGCTAATCAGATTGTAAAAATCAGGTACTGGGGTTTTTGCAGAAAATGAAGCAGATCAAAGCCAGGGTCGATTAGGCTCTGATTAAACATTGCCGAGGAGGGTCAGACTCATTACGGAGGAATGTACACAGGCCGGCAGCGCTGACGGGGGATAATAACAGATCGCACCCGACAGTGCAGACACCGAGGCGCTCTGGGGTGCAGCACTCCGCGGCGGGGCAGCCACAAGGAATGGTATGTCCTCGGGCTCCGATGCAATGAAGGTGGCAGGGGGTGCGTGTGCAAGTCCAGTCCCCGTCTCTGTGGCCTGTTTTCTTCGACAGCCTGGTGGACGGGGACAGCTCCAGCGAGCGTTGGCACAGCAGGGCAGAGCACACCAGCCTCCCCGTTTCCACCTCTGCGGGCTTGCTCACCCTGCGGGCTGTGTGGCCCGCCTCCCCCACCCTCTGCTGTTTCCCTTCAGAACACAGCTTGCTGGCACCTCCTCCGGGAAGCCTTCCCTGACTCCCATCCCTCTGGGTTGTCACGTCTGTTTCTGTGTGTCCTGACCTAACAGCAGAGCCCCTTGGTGGCAGCGTGCATCTTCCTCTTCTCTGCGTCTAGATCAGCACCAGGCATGCAGCAGACACCAGGCTATGTTCACCGACCTGGCAGAACCAGACCTGGTTCTGCCCAGGTGCACCATACCTCTGGGGAAGAGCAAACTGGGCTTAGGCTCTGCTTTTCCTGCCTTGGGAGCAGTCCCTGGGCTTCTGCTGAGAGGGTCTTACAGGGCAGGGTGGGAGATGTTGGGGACTGGCTGGCCAGATATTTCACTCATTTGTCGCCAGCAGAGAAGGGGCAGATTTGTTGGAAGGGAAGATGGGGTATGGACTTGACCCTCTGGGCACTGGGCAACCACCAAAGGTGGTAGTGATAGAGGTAGTGGTAGAAACTGAGCTGTTTCAGGCTGTACTTGAGTTTCATCTTTGAGCATGGAATCCCTCTGGACAACCACTGCCCGTAGAGTCTGACTTGCACAGGCTGCTTTCTCTTACAGGGTAAATCGAGGCTGCCCTGGAAATCCTCTCTTGACTGGCCCAGGCTGCTCCTGACCATGGAGAGTCCACATCAGCCTCGAAGTGAGGGGGACCAGGGAGCAGCGAAGTCAGTCTCCACTTGGCTTTTTCACCCCATCGAAGCACACCTACTGTGTGTCACCTACTGTGTGTCACCTACTGTGTGTGCCTCGGATGTGCTCTGAAGTCTGGCAGCCTCAGATGGGAGGAAAATTTCGACTACAGAAGTCTGGGTCTAGGAGAGGAGAGCACCCCTCTGAGGGAGACATGAATGCCCGCAGGCCTGACTGGGAACATTTGGGGTTTAGAAGGAAGGAACACAAAAGCCCTTAACCTCCCAGCTGGAATGTGGACACTTCATCCATCCTGCTCCTCTGTCCCTCCTCCAACCCCATAAATGTCCAATTTGGGGAAAGGATTCAGCTCTAATCCCCGGGCAGAGGAAGGCTGATTCAGAAACTGAGCTCCATAAAATTGTCCGTGCTCTGGCAGACTGGTGGGTTGAGACTCTCCAAGCCTCGGGCCTGGGAAGTCCTCACCCTAGCCCAGCCCTCCCAGCGCCCAGTGCCTGCTGTGGCAGCCACACAGGCAGCCCCTGTGTGCTCGGTGTCTCTGGGACAGGGCTCACTGCCTTCCCCGCGGCACCCAGGCTGGGACTGTGACGCTCACTCCTGGGTGAACATTTCTGGGCTCCTGCCTTGCTCCTTCCCTCCACATGCCTGCCCTGTGCCAGGTCTTCTGCCACAGATTGGCTAAGACTAGTCCTGCCTTGCATCCTCTGTGCGCACTGAGAGCCAGGCAAGGTGCTGAAGGATTTGTGTGATGTCCTCATTCCACACACATGGTGCTTCTTCATGGTAGAGCCCATTTCATGGATGGGTCCACATAGGCAGAGTGGGCCCAGGGCCATGCAGGGACTGGGAAGCAGATCTGGGCTTGTCCTTGGAGCTCTGTTCTCTGCTCACAGCTTGCTATGAGGTGGGGGGGGTGTGTGTGTGTCAGACTCTGGAGACTGCCCACTGGGTTTATAGTCTCAGCCACTGGGCATAAGGACTGTCATAAAGGAGTGAGTGGGTTTAAGTATACAGAGGGCCCAGTGCTTGGTAAGTGCTCAACAGGTGTCGGTGAGGTAGACCAGGAGGACAGGTTAGGGGAGCGAGGAAGTGGGACCCAGATCCCACATGCCAGGACACATGGGGTCCTCCCTGGTGTACCTGGCTCAACGAAGGGCGTCACTAGCGAACCTCAAGAATTGCTCTTGTTTGGCATCTCCCTCACCGCTGCTGGCCGGTTGTCCTTTGGGCCTCCTGGATCTCTCTTGAGTGTGTCCACTTATCTCCATTTTCACTGTCACCATCCCAGTCCATGCCAGTCAATTGCAGTGACCTCCCAATTGGTCTCCCTGTTTCCCACTTTACAGGAAAGATGACCTTTTTATAACACAAATCTAATCTGTCACATACCTCACCCTACTTAGAGAGAGCTTTACTAATTTGCCGTTGTTTTCAGAATAGCACTTCCATCTGCACATCTGTCTACAAAGACCTACATTATCTAAGCCCTGACTGTCCCTTTGGCTTCACCCCTTGAGGTTGCCCCCTCATTCCCCACACTGTAGCCTCAATAGCCTTCTTTCCTTCCCCTGCAACACACTGCTGCCTCTGCTTTGGACTTTTGTACAGGCCGTTTCCTTGGCAGGAAACATTCTCCCTCCCTCCACCACATCCTTCACTCACTCAATATTTTCTCAGTCTTCATGCCTCAGTTCAAGCACCGCTTCTGCAGGGAAGACTTCCCTTCCCTGGCTTTTCTCCTGTGAGCTCCGACACTCTGTAAATGCCCTTCAGGCCTCTAACATGGTTTATAATGCTTTTGTGTGATGCTTTGGTTACTCTCTGATCCCTTCATCAGGTGCCAGGCTCAAGGCAGGGACATCTGTTAGCTCATCATTGTGTCCACAATGTCTGGAACATCAGTAGGTTTTTTGAATGAATTAGTAATATATTTTGAGTGAATAAAATTTCAAAGGAAAGAAGTGCAAGGGACCTCTGGGGCCTTTGAGAGGAGAGGAAGAAACTAGGGCCCAGGGCCCAACTGTCCCAACTCACTTCGTGGGGACACTTTATGGGGAAGCCTACCATTCATTCATTTCTCTGGTCAGCAGCCTCCTTCAGCCTCTGGGGGCTAGGGGCAGTCTGGCCTAGAGAAGTCTTGAGGTTGGACACCATGCCTGGCTTTCTGTCCAGACCCTGAGGAGCCTGGGGCAGTCCTTTCTCTTCTCTGAGCCTTAGTCTCCCATCTGTACAATGGCAAGGTTGTCTCAGATAATCTCGGGTCCCTCCCATTTTCTGAAGTATGATTTAAAGCTTGACGGCTGCTCTTTATCTTGCAAAAGTCCCTCCTGTCCGCCTTCCCTGGCTCTGTGGCTATTGCTCACGGAGAATCAGTTCAGACAGGAGCATGGGCATTTCTTTAACAAGTGGTGTCAGACCCACCCTGATGGGAAGTGATCGACCCTCAGGGCCTCTGGGTCGCCATCAGGGCCCCTGGGATCTGCTAAGGCCCCAGCCTTCCTTATGGGACCATGTTGAAAGGTGGTCACTGGGGAAGGCCTTGTTCTGATTATGTGCCATTTATTTCTGTCACATCTGCAGGCTGACCGTGAATGGCCCTGGACCACCCCCTCACCACCCAGACTCAGAGCTCCTCAGGACGGGATGCAGGGACTGAACCCGTTCACCTTTCAGTCCCAGCCTAGACCAGGGTCTGCCGCCAGGTGTCAGCTCTGCCGGTGACTGCTGCACAGCTGAAAGGGAGGCTGAAGGCTTGCAGAGGGGTCCTGGTCAGGGTAGTTGCAGGGGCTGCGGAGGGAGCGAGGCTCCTCACCTTTACAACAGGAAGCATCTGTTCAGGGCTGGTGCGGAGTCCGCCTGGAATGGCCCTCCCGGCCACATGCCAAGAGTTTATTGCATGCAGCATAGCAAGTTTAAATTTCCTTTATTCTCCAAGAGTCGATGAATTAGTTGAAAGATTAAGAACACTTGCAAAGTAGCCGATAAAGTGGTTTAAGTTAGTGTAGTATAAACTTAGCACAGGAGTGTGTGAGTGTGCACGCAGGTGTGTGTGTGTGTGTGTGTGTGTGTGTGTGTTGGGGTGTTCAGAAAGTTCCCTGAAAGAAGGAACATATGACTGGCTGTGTGCATTGATGGCAGGTCAGAAAATGGGATTGAGGGCCCTCCCTAGTGGTGCAATTGGTTAAAGCACAGCACCATGAAGCGACCAGCAGCCACTGCAGCATGAGTTCGATCTCTGGCCCTGGAGGTGACCCACATGGCGCAGCAGACCTCGCCTGACCTGCCTGCTACTCCCATCAGCAGTGTGTGTTTCAGTAGATCTGCCTGTTCTGCGCTCCACTCTGTCTCTGCTGAATACTCTCACGCCCCCTGGCCTGTACCCTAGTTCTTGTATGCATAAATAAATAAATCTTTAAAAAAAAAAAAAGGGAAGAAAATGGGGTTGAGTCCCAGGCCTAGCACCTGCCAGCGCTGTGAATTTGCTTGAGAGCATCATGTAACCTCTGATCCTTTAGAGAGAAGTGGAGGTGTCTGTGGTCAACGAACAGTGTCTGTGGTCAGGGGGCAGAGGCCATGTCTGTGTCTCAGAAACCCACATGTGTCTGTGGGCTAGACCATGGCGAGTGGGCTCAGGCCCTCTCACCTGCCACTCTTGGGGAGTCGTTGAAAAGCGGTCACCACCCCAGAGCTGTGTAGGTGTCAGGAGTCCAGTCCTTCACTTTGTCAGCATGGACCGATGTCAGTATCCTCTTTCTGGCCACCTTGACTGGACTCAGTTCCCTCATTCTGCTCGCGGTTTTACATGAATTCCCCCACATCTCTCAGGGCCAGGCCCCAACTCTGACCAGCACATCCATGCACGCGGCATTGTCACTGGAGCAGTGAGGCCAGTGAGGGCTGCTGCAACGACCAGACCAGAGACTGCGAGGCCCTGGCACTCTGCCCGGCGGCCTTTTGTGGAGCCAGTGCCACGTGTCCATCACTTACTCAGCCGGGCACCATCTTCAGCTGTCACAGACTTGCAGAGCACTGCTCCCTGGCACCCGTGTGGAACCCGGGTCTCTGGAAGAGGGTGTTAACTTTCCTCTTTGACTTCATCTTGGAGGCTTGGAGGCTTGTGTGGACCCATGTGTAGGCCTCCCTATGACACTGGCAGATGGTCAGTTGTGCCCACAGCCCCGGAGATGTTTTCCCAGCTGTGTCCAGGGTTGAGATGATCCGGCCCACGTCTGCCGCAGGGCAGGAGTGTCAGAGGGTGGTAGATGTGTGTGTGCCATCTCTGGAGACGCTTGCCTTGGTGTGGTGACAGCAAATGCTCCCCCCACAGTCAAGTCCAAGTCTTCAGTTGTATCTCGCCTTGCTCATTTAGACAGCAGTGACGTTGGATCTGATCTTTTATTCCTATTGTTTAGTTATTGGTGCAGGTCAGCTTAGAATACATTCAAATGGTCTGAATAGCTTTGGTTTGGGTATATCACTCATTCATTCATTTATTCATTGACTAATTCATTCAGCTTTTATTGGCAGTCTGTTCCTGACCCTCCTCAGGTAGGATTGGCCTGTGTACTGACCACATGAGTTTTAAAAACTTCTTGGATCATAATGGGGTGATAACCTTTCACATTTCCTTGTTCACAGTTCATAGAGCACCTCTCTTTCCATTGCTTCATTTATAATGAGGTGAAGGGACTTTAGTATCTTTATTTTGTAAGAGAAGGAAACCAAGGCTCAGAGAAGTTAAGTATCTTGTCCAAAGTCACACAGCTTTGTCAGTAATAGAGGGCAGGGGCTGTCGCCTCTCCATGAAGTACACTACTTGGTACTGTTGGCATTGACTGGCAGACCCTATCCTCATGATGCAGTTAACACCCACCTTCTGCCAAAGAGCAGGGACTGTGGGCCTCTGAAGCCATCTGTGAACTCAGTATGCTGGAAATCCTTCTCCTTGCCTTTTTCTGAGGAGGACGAATGCTGTATGTGACATGAAAAGGTTTTAAAGCTCGTAGTGACTAAGACAAGACCAACAGACTCCCTGTCAGGTGTTTCCTCACCTGCCTTCACTCTTTGCTTTCTTCTTCCTCCATTCAACAGGCGTCTGGGAACAGCTCTTGTCTGGTTCTGGATGGGGGCTGGAGGCCAGGGACTTGACCAGGACCCTGTCCGTGAGGCGTTCACAAGGCATGGTGGTCACCCTCCCCAGGCCAGGTGTCCCAGGTGAGCAGCCTGGGTGTTACTCTTTCAAAGAAATCAATCCAGCTATTAGGAGACCTAGAGGCGAAGAGGTAGACGCCAGAAGAAGAGACTGGCATTGCTGGTAGAAGTCCGCTGCGGCCCGCCCTGTTCAGGGGTTCTCCTGACCTCCCTAGAGAGGCGGAGGCAACATGTGGCTTTGTGGCTGAGCTAATAGGCTCCCAGCAGCACAGCCCCTGTCCAGGGCTGCCTTGCCATCTCTGTGCTCACAGGCCCAGACTTCCCTCCAGACGCCTGCTGGCCCTTCCCAGTCCCTGTGTCAGTGGGGAAGCACACAAATGGAGCTGCTTTCTGGGCTCTGGGCAGGAGATGCTGGGCAGCCCGCGGTCAGGCCGGGGTCTGGGTCTCTGGTCTTTGCTGTCTGCTCTGGGCCACCTCTGCCCCAAAGCATGCCAGGGCTCCTGCTGAAGCAGCAGATGCTGCAGGTCAGGCGTTGGCCTCACATCTGGTCTCTCTCCTCCTTTCATCTGAAACTCAACTGGGATTGTCTCAGTAAACAAACTGTAAATTCAACAATACAATCTTCTTAAAATGCCTTGTAGTTATTTTAAGGTTGTTTGGGGTTTATTTTAATTGTGGGCCCAGCTCCCACAGTCATCCAGCTGCTGCTGGGGGCATTCTCAGCTGCTAACTCCCTCTCTGCTCCGTGCCCCCATCTCCTGCCTCCAGGGTGGCCTGGAGGTAGTGGAGGGGTTGTGACGCGCAGGGCTTCTCTTCCCATGTCCGGCTGCTGTGGCTAAGAACCCAAGGGGAGCAGTGGCCGCTTTGGGTCTTGGTCTGGTGGGAGGAGGGAGAGGAACTTGGGGGGAATGACTGCTTAGGCTGGGGTTGGGTCACTGGAAGGAGGATACTGGGTTGTAGGCTTCCACACTGGGGACAGGGACCATAGATGTACCCCATCTTACAACAGAAGTGGCTAGGAAGTTGGATCCCAGTAGAAAAATTTTCTAATTAAGAGGGGGTCGTCTTCTCCAGTGCTTTCCTTTTACAATTAGCGATGGAGGTCCACACATGGAGGGGGCTTGCTTACTCGTCTCACCTCTCAGACCCCAGTAACCCCTGTCTATTCGTGCAGATAGTACCAGGCAGGTACAACCCCCTCAGTGATGTTTCCGTGAGTGATTCTGGAAGTCACAAGCCCACATGTCCTGAGAGAATTGGGCACTCATGGTGGATGCTAGTTCTTGGACAAGCCATAGTCAACGTTTCTGGCCTTAGCTCGTCTCTGTAGTGGCCTCCCCATCACAGATGGGGGTGTAGTACCAGCTCTTTCTCATTGGTGTGAGTTAGAAGATTTTGGGCCTGTTGGTTAGAGACCTGTTTGTTTTTTTTTTGTCAATTATTTTTTTTAATTAAAACTTTTCCTCATATCACTGTAGTCCCCCTCATTCTCCACCCCCGTTTCACCTGTGAACCACCACCATATTCCCTTGTGTTCTGTCTTGACCTCCTCCTGCCCCTCCATTTGTTGTATGCCTCAGCTCAGTCAGCTTTTTGCCAGTTTGACTGTCTTGACCCTTCGCTTGATTAGAAACGTGACTTTCGGTGTGATGCCAGGCTAGTGATCCAGTGTCTCTGGGCTTCAGTTTCTTTGTCTGTTGATGGGGTGGACAGCCTCGGTTCATCTCAAGTCAGCATTGCTCAAGCTGCTGGAGAGCTGATGTTGCGATTTGTGTTTCGAAGACAACTGCCCAGCAGGTTCCTGGCAGCAGAGTCCCTCGGAGGTTGTGATGTCCTGGGTTGTGGCGTGGACCTCTAGGAAGGGCTGGCAGAATTCTCTAGGATCTGGTCACGAGGCAGAGGGAGTGAGGTTGGGAAGAGTGTCAGGGGTGCGGTGGGGGACATTCAGGCTCAGCAGACCTTCTGGTCAACAGCACGTAAGTTTCCCAAGGACCAGTGGAGAAATCCGTCACTGGGAGGCCATTTCCTAAGAGCCAAGCACTGTAATAGAAGACACCATTGTCCCATTTTACACACGAGGAGATATGTGTAAAGGGGGAAAGCAACTTTCTGAGGCCTCCCCGCAGGGAGGCAAACCAGAGCCCTTGCTCCATCCCTGGGGAGGGGAGAAGGACCGGAGGGCCTCCTCCCCTCCCCTGGGAGACTCATGAGTGATGACAGAGCAGGGGAGAGGCGCAGGCAGAGGCTGGAGATGGCGTGAGAGTGAGTGAGAAGTGAGGGTGCCCCACGCGAGTGCCCGGGGCCAGATCCAATGGGAGTGGGGCCCAGGCCCTGGGAGACGTCTGGTCTGGGCCTGGACGAGGCCCCTCTATTTATTTGTACATCACCAGATGTAAACTAATTTGTTTAGCAAGAAAAAACACATTTTTATTGCCTTCCAAACTGAGATGTTTTTCCTTGGGCCGGCCATCAAGTGTTGAATGGCCAGGCCAGGGAGCAGAACTTCGGGAACTTGCTGAGGTGTTGCTGAGGCCAGGCTGTCATTTACAGGGTGTTTCTCCACAGTGAGCCCTGGAGCCAGCAGACCTGAATTCCGAATTCCAGCCTTAGCTCCTTGGTGCCACTTTGGAAACTTACATGGCTGCTTTGGGTGGGTCTCCATTTGGTCACCTGGAAATGAGGATGACCACGTGTCCAGCACAGAAGGAACCTAGCTGGTGCTGCTGGTCTTGCTTGCTGGTGGAAAGGAGACTAGGCAGTCAAGTTGCATGAGAACCAGTCTGCAAACTGTATTCTGTGGATGGAGTTGTCAGCCCATGTGAAGCTTATTCTACCCCTAACATGCACTTGGAATTATGAGCTGTAATAATGGGATGCTGTGTCCTCATGGGGTGAAACAAGGAGAGTGGGAGGGGAGAGGGAGGATTTGGGTTCTCGGATACCTACTGTGTCAGTTGCTGTGCTTGGTGCAGCGATAAAGTGGTGCCACACCTGCAAAACAGATATTTTTGATCTTTCATTTTGCATACAAGGCTCAGAAAGGCCAGAGGTTCTGCTCAGTTTATGTGACAGATTTGAAGACAGTGTCATCCAAAGCCCTTGGTCCTTCTGGGATTAGTCAAGTGTGTGAGAGAAATCGTAATAACGCCAAGTGATTATTAATGCTCACAGTGCCTAAGGCCGAGAACGGGGCTGCAGCCGTGACTGGACCTTAGGGGGTGCTGCAGGCACTCTGTGGGAGTGTGGATGGGTGGTGTGTCAGGTCCCAGGGCACAAACACTGAAAACTGGACAACTCAACCTGTAGCTGGAGAAGGAGCCGACGCCTTGCTTGTTTTGGCCTTACTGAACGTCCGGACTCCCACTCACCTGTGTCGGGCTGGAAGGGGGTGGTTTCTGGCTGAGGACCTGCTGTGACCAGGCCTGTGATGGCTTGGGGAAATCTGTCTACAAAGGGTAGGGTGAGGTGGAAAGATCATCCAGCAGAGCAGGGCGGGTGGAGAGCGTGGTTGGAGCTCTGACTTGGAGGATCCAAATTGGGTAGTCGTGCCAACGTGTCGGGGAGGGTTGACTCTGGGCTGTCCTGGCAGCTCAGCCATGCTGGAGCAGCGGGAGCTCAGCAAGGATGGAGGCCCCTCCATGTAGCCCCGGGCCAGCTGCTCTTGGAGTTTTTCGGAGAACCAGGGCTCCTGGGTAAAGGGGCTTTTCTCACTCCTTGCCCCTCAAGCGGAGCCACCGAGGCCAACGCCTTTTGGGCCTGTGGAATGCGGTGACCCCATGGTTGTTTCCCACAGTCTTGACCAAAACCTCAAACCCCAAACCAGAGCAAACCTTGCTAATTTGCTGAATCCCAAACTGAGCCCAAGGATTAATTTTTTCCCCTGAACTGTGAACCAAGTCTATGAATTCTTCCTCAAAATGAATGAAGGTTCTGTTCAAGATGTTTTAAATCTTAACTGTGCCTCTTTCCCTCCTTCTGCTTTTGCTTGGGGATTCTTGGACCGGGTCCTGGTGGCTGCTGGCTCCAGGCTCGACTCTTTGGGCCAGGTAGAGAGGAGGTGGAGTGGCGTGGGCTGGGAGGGCCCCACTCTGGAGAGAGGTTGGGGGAAGGAGTGGCTGGACAGTGACAGACCCGATGGTTGGGCCCTGGTCCTGGAGCCCAAGAACCTCAGAGCAAGTCCTGGCGTTGCTGCTGTGCGCTTTATGGGAGAACTGCAGGTGTCTAAGCCTCTGTTAAGATGAAGAAAATGTTCTCCTTGACTGGAGGGTGCTGAGAAGAGTCTGCTCTAATGCCAGCGTGAGCAATGTCGCCTGTACACTTCCATATCTTGTTTCCTTCTTACTGACTTTCTCCATACAGACCTAGGAGCTACATGGTGTTTCTTCCCCTGGCTCTGGGGAATCTGGGCTCACTCTATGTAAGGCTGTGATTGCCTAATCTGGGCCCTAAGCTGGGACTAAGCCAGCAAGTGGCAGAACATGATGGGCTTTTATGTCAGGCCTGGCCTCTCGAGCTGTGTGAGGGCAGGCAGGTCATATAACCTCTCTGAACCTTATCTCTAAAAGTGGAATAATCCCACCAGAATGGTTTTCTTGCCCTTGCTAGGATTCAGGTCACCTACCTGGAGCCTAGCACACAGGAGGTGCTCAGAAAGTAGCTGTTGAGTGAGTAAATGAGTGCTTGTGAGTTTGAGAAGGAGGCTGTTTCGAGGAATTCCAGATCCCCCATCCTTAACCCCAGCGAAGCATGGTGCTTGAGAGAACCCATCATTACCAGGTCAGATGCTGTGGCTTCTCATCTTGTATTTCAGTGGCCACGAGGGAGTGAGGAGCACTAAGTGGGCCCCTGCTGTATGCACACAGCTGGTCCCACTGCTCCTGAGCTGAGGTGAGTGGTGGGTCCTGCCACAGGTATTTCTGCTTGAAATCTGCTCATAATCTTCCTTGAAACCCTTGTCCTAATTTTGGCTCACCCCACACTGGTTGGGTGACCTGAGGCTAGTCTTGTCCTTCTCTGGCCTCCGTTTCTCCTTCTGTGAAATGGAGTCTACAGGTTGCTGTGCATTTCTTGTATCCCTATGGGGACTGTATGAGCTTGGTCCCCAGGAACGTTTCTGCTGACCCTCTGGGTCATCACCGATGTTCCACTCACCTCGGATACATGGTGCCTTTGTCCTGAGCTTAAGCTCTGGAGAAGAGAACTCCAGAGAGCAGAATGGGGCTGGGACTGCTGCTTCTGCTGTCTGAGGTGGCTGGCACTGGCTGGCTGGCTCTGGGTGTCAGCATTTAGTAATAACAGCAGGCCTGCCACTCTCCTGAGCATATTTAACTGTTTTGTAGACAAGGACACTTGTTGCTAAGATTGATATCCAGATTCCTGTTGCAATGCCTAGAGTTTCTGTTACAGTAAAGCTGGAGTGGGGCCTGGAAATTTGCATTTCCAGAAACTTCCCAGGTGATGCTGATGCTACTGGACCTGGTCCCCACTTCGGGTGAGGACAAACCACCCTCAAGTAGGTATTTGCAGTGAGGTGCTTCACCCCATCTCAGCAGATCCTCCCCACAGCTCCAAGGAGCCAACCCACCCTGGCTTCAATTCATTCTGGCCTCCATTCAGTCATTAGCATTTACCACCCTTGGGCATTGTGCTGACTTCAGGGAGGCTTGATTCCTCTTCTGAAATGGAAAAAGAGGCCCAGAGAGTTGAACTTTATTTGTCCTTCCTTCCTCCTTCCTCCTTCCTCCCTCCCTTCCTCCTTCCTCCCTCCTTTCTCCTTCCTCTCTCCCTTCCTCCTTCCTCCCTCCCTTCCTCCTTCCTCCCTCCCTTTCTTCTTTCTTTCCCTCCTTCTCTCCTTCCCACCTTATCCATTTGACAAATGCCTGCACCTTCTCCTCTGCCCTAGGCCCTGGCTGGGTGTCCCGAACTGGGAGGAAATCTCAGTACAGGAGGAGATTCTTGGGAAACTCAAGGGGTAATGATTGCCCATAGATAGAGACCAATGGGTGATGTCAGGGAAGGCTCCCTGGAGGAGGTGACTTGCTTAAGATGATACAACTGATTAAGCATCGAGCTCTGACTTGAAGCGTGGGTTTCCCCTCACCATGCTGACTCTCTGACTCTCTTTGGCTTGTTTTCTCAGCACAGTATAACTGGAGGCATGGGTTTATTTTGTTTTCCTTTATATGCGAGGCTGGTTTTTCCTGGGCACTGGGCCCTAGAGTTAATCCAGGCCCTTTCAGAGTCATTTTATCACCGCTATCTCTCTTAGCCACTCTAATGTTACACTTATAAAAGAAAAAATCTGTGCGGATGGTGTGGACAGGAAGTCAAAGACAGAACACTCATGGTCCCAAACTTGAGGATGGGCTCAGGAGGTGGAGGGGCCTCATGGGAACCCAGACTGGAATGAGGCCTCCATGATCACTGGCGCCGCTCTGGCCTTTATAGGCATGAGATTGTGGGGAACATGGTGTGCTTTCCAGCTCAGGGAATAATACATCGACACTGAGCGACCTGGCTGGGGAGAGGCCTGGGTACAGTCTGGCCAGGCCTGGAGGGGTCCTGTGCTGCCTTGACCTGATGGGCAGAGTAAGGAGTGACCGGGGGTCAGACCACCAACCCAACAGTGGGGTGGGACACCCTGCAGCAGCCCTAGGGTCCTCCCTTGGATTGCTGGATTTGGGAAGATGCGATCCTATTACGTCTGGTCCTGAGCTGGTTATTGTGGGTTGAAGGAGAGAGAAAACAGAGGCGAGTGTGGGGAGGTTGGTGGAGAGGAACAGGTAGAAGCCTGCTCTCAGAACTGTAAAGTGCAAGGCCTTAAAGCTTGAGTTGTTGGGGGCGTGAAGAGTCCTAGTTTGCTAAACTAGCACTCCAGTATGCACAGCTAGGAACCTTGACACCTGGTTCTAGTCCCACAGTCAAATATATAGTCCAAGTTTAGGGGACAGACGAGGTGCTAGAGTAATTCACTCTGGGTGCAGGGTTAGGAGGTGATCAGGGAAGGCTTCACAGAATAGGTGACATTGGGGCCAAAAGATGTGTTGGAGTTCACACACAGCTGGTGAGGGGGCCCTGAAGCAGAGCTCCAAGCAGCTCTATGTCGGGCCAGGGAGGTGGAATGACTCCGCCTCACACCAAGAAAAGCAGGGTGCAGGACAGGGCAGTGACTTGCCCAGGGTGATGACAGCCAGATTTCCCGATTGCAGCGGTCAGCCCACTGCCCTCACTTCCTCCTCAGGCTGCTCTCAGGCACCGACAGGAACCTGATCAGGCTCAGAACGTACTTTAGGCTTCTGTCCCATTTAGCAAGTGGATGAGTGGCAATGGCTGGTCGGGAGGGCTTCAAAGCCCCACCCTGATCTCCCCACCCTGCAGATGGGCCACCTCCAGCTTGGCAGGCACCCCCAACTCCCTTACTAGTCTCTGTTTTCTCACTCCTCTCAGTACCCCTCAAGAGGGCTAGATGTGATAGAACTGCATCTCGCCAAACCCAAGGGAAGGCCCAGAGCTGCTGCAGAATTCCTGTGCTCCCTGGGCTAGATGGAAAGTTTGGAAATGTCCTCATCTATGAAAGGAAGCAGTCTTGCTAATTAATGCAATATTGCAGTTAGAAGATGGGAGTGAGGAAAAGGAGCTTTGGGGTGGTGCAGATCTGGGCCCTAATCCTGCTGTCTTTGGTGTGCTTTGAAAGCGTGAGCAAGTCCTTCACTTTCCCCTGCCTCAGTTTCCTTGTTGGTAAAAATCTGAGGATGATGACATATATATGTAAAACATATTCCAGTTTCTATTGGAGCTCAGTAAATGCAAGTTCTATTTTCCACAGCATACAGGACCGTCATTTGCCAAACTCCCTAAAATATTTCTAATGGGAGGTCTCTGGTCTGTCCCTGGATACTCCTAGTGATAGGGAGCCTTTGCCTTTTTTTTTTTTTATTTAAAGATTTATTTATTTATGCTTACAGAGTTGAGGAATAGGCCAGAGGTGCAGGGGCGGTGAGAGGATTCACCAGAGACAGAGTGGGGAGCAGAATAGGCCGACTGACGAAGTACACTGCTGAGGGGAGCAGCGTGCCGTGCCACGTGGGTCACCTCCGGGGCGGAGATCAAACTCGTGCTGCAGTGGCTTTGGAGAGCTTCGTAATGTGGTGCTTTAACCCATTGAGCCACCAGGGAGGGCCAGGAGCCTTTGCCTTTTAAGACTGTTCTTAACTAGAGTGAAATCTGACCCAGGAATATAACTTCTGCCGTTGTCCTGCTCAGGCATTGGAGTCCAGGGAGCCTCCTCTTACCCAAGAGCCAGCCGTTCTCGGAAACTAGGTACCAAGCTGTTTTTAGAATGTGGTGTTGAGCCTGGTACCAGGGCTGAGCCTGGTATCCAGATACCTAGCTGGGCTGGGGCAAGAATTTTGATACCTGAATGTTTCTTTTCTACCAAACTCATCCACTTGTTAACTTAGTGTATACAGGCATCTTCATTCTACTAAACCTTTTATCCTACAAAAACACCCTCTGCTATTGAGACAGGCTTCCAGCTTCCCATCCTTCTATAAATTATTAAAAAAATTTCTTCACTGTGGGCCCTCCTTGGTGGCACAGTGGGTTATAACACAGCACTAAGAAGCTAAAGCCACTTCAGCATGAGTTTGATCCCCATCTGCCCCAGAGGTGACCCACGTGGCACGGCAGACCTCTCCTGACCCACCCGCTGCTCCCCTCAGCAGTGTGCTTCATAGATCTACCTGCCTGTTCTGCTCCCCGCTCTGTCTCTGGTTTATCCTCTCACTGCCCTGCACCTCTGGCCTGTACCCCAGTTCTGTATGCATAAATAAATAAATCTTTAAAAAAATTTTTCTTCATTGTGCACTGTAGCAATAATGCATAATTCAGAATGGGGTATATCTGTTCACAAATCCATCCCTATAAGCAATCACATTTCCCTTGCTCCTTGATGCTTCCACCTCTGTCCACATGTGTGGTTTAAAAAATAACTTGAACCATAGCATGTATGATACTTTTACATTTTACTTTACCATGTCTCTTTGTGAGCTACATATTCTCAAAATATAATGGTCACGTAGGTGTGATCACCTGGACACACCCTCATATCTGCAATCTTTCCTTTGCAGCTGGACCTTCACCTGTTGAGTGGTCACATTCTTTCGTAAATGACTTGATGAGCATCTCCATTATCCAGGTACCAGTCACCTCCTGCAGGCCAAGCTATGTTGAGTGTTCTGGAGGGCAAAGATAATTGCGGCCCCCTGGAGGTGCATGAATGGGGGGAGAGAAGCCATGTGTGTAAATGGATGATTAGACTGGACTCTGCTCTTCGTCCTCTGTTTGGAGTTTTCGGAGGCCGAAGCTCCTCTTGGCGGGCTTAGAGGCCCAGCGTGTTGCAAATTGAACTTCATCACCAGACTTGACATTTATCCCTTTGGGATTTCAGCTGGTCTTGAACGGAAGCTGTCTTCCTTTAGAGACTCACTGAGATGTGGAAACCATACAGTTTTATTAAACACTTTTGTGTTAGTGTCCCGAGCAGAGAAGACATAAAATGTACATCATTCCTGTCTTTGATTCTATAACATATTGGTAAACACCTAAGATGATATAAGACATTTCGAGAGTTGAGAAAAGGAGGCATGAGGTTAGGGCGTAGGTGAAGTCTCTAAGGGGATTGATAGTCTGGTGAGCTGTTGCCTCAGTTGAAAAGCCTCACGTTGCCTGAGCTATTCTGTCTGTGGCCCTGTGCAATGGAACTTGGGGAGCCATCTCCCCTCGCTGGAGATGATGGTTCAGTAGTGAGAACCCTTCTTGGCCAGTGGTAGCTGACTAGCCAGAGCGTGATCTGGTCCAGAAAGGAGAATCCACCTGGGCTGTGACTGCTGAACCATGTTTCATTTATGCAAGCAGATAAAAATCCAGACCTGTGAATGCCATGTGTTGTCACGGAGGCCCTGACACTTCAGTGTCAGCTGCTGGCCCGGCCAGCCGCTGGCCGCACACCCCCCTGGGCGGGAAGGCCTCCTGAAAGCAAGCCGCCCCTGGTGCTTGGACACATCATTTGTTCAGTTCAACCAGCAAATGGCCCACCCATGCCAGGTCCATGTTGGGTGCCAGGACGTGGGGAAAGGGTGAGACCTGGTCCCTGATTTGGGGGATCCCCCCAACTACTGGGAAGGATACATACCTGGCAGACTGCATGGTGAGAGGGACTGGGGCCCCAGGGGGAAATGGGGGCTGTGTAGCTCAGACACCCTGTTAGCCTGTAGGACTGGGGTGCATCTGGCTTGTTCTCCATGGTACGTCCTGCATCTAGCATGCAGCCTGGTGCAGAGTAGATGCTCAGTAAATACTTATGAAATGAATGACTGGGAAGTTCCTGATCTGGCCTCATGTACAGGTTTGGGAAGAATCAGGTCATCAATGAGTCTTATCTGGCAGAAAAAATCTCCCCTCTCTCCCTCCCTTTTCACTCCCCTCTTTCCTTTCTCCCTTGTATCCTTGCTAGGACCCCTGCTGGGTGCTTGCCCCTGTGTTGGTAGCTGGGTAAGCACAGGGGGGCTCAGGAGGGAGCAGGAGGTGGATCTGTTTGCACCCACCCCCCTTACTGTGGATGTGCCCTCATAACCCCTGTCACCTTCACTGTTCCTGCACGCACCAAGAGCTCTCCAGGACAGGGGAGGACCTGAGCACGGGGCCACGTACAGAGGCCATATTCGAAGGCCCTGGGTGAGCCAGTGAGAGGAGGCCCAGGGACACAGCTACCAAAGCCCCGAGCAAGGAGAGGCTGGTTGCTTTAGCTGATGATTATCTGGGGCAATGTCCAGGCTGAGTCCTGGTGCCTCCCCTCACCTGCTGGGTGACCTGGGACAGGTCACCACTTGCCTGGACTGTACCAAAGTTACCTCATTACAATATGGGCCATTTTGGAGGGCTGTGAGGAAGGTCAGAGGACACAGTGGGTGTGGAAACAGCATAGAAAATGTGGTGTGCTCCCCAGAGTGACAGGTGTCAGGGGACTCAGGTCCAATCCTGTCATCATATGTATGCAGATGTGTATTTGCATGTGTGCGTGTGTTGTGTGTGTGTGTACACACCATGCAGAGAGAATGAGGCAGAGACTGACTTCATCACGCTTCCCTGTGGTTTCTCAACCTGGCCCCCGACCAGGAGAGTGGAGGTTGGGCTTGGCAAAGTGGTGAAGAAAGGGGGGCCAGGAGGTACCCATGATTATTTCCCACTTAGGGTCTTGTGCCTCTCTGTGCCTCTCTGTGATGCCAGAGCAGAGTCTGGATTCTCAGGGCCACTGCAGTGGGGTGCCAGGTGGGCAGACGAACAGTTGGAGGGGAGACAGACCAGCTCCTAGTCCTCTGTCAACCAGTGGGATTTGGGGGCCCCAGGTCAGGGCAGTTGGCCTGATCCCTGCTTGGGTAGAGTGTCTGGCCCATGTGATGTGACCCCTCCTGGAAACTGTCAGTTGGGGTGCAGGCACTGGAGTCACCCAGACCTGGGTCGGATGCTGCCAGGCCTTTGGTTGATTTGAGCCCCGTTTTCTTATCTCTGTGAGGTCGGGAAGCAGCAGCCAGCCTGAGCTGGTGCTGGGTGGTGCTGGGGAAGAGCTGGCCCAGTTCAAAGCCTGCTCCTGCCCGGGGTGTCCCGGGCAGTCCTCTCTGTGTCTCTTTTGCTTTGTAATTTTTAACTTGTGACTATGAGAAAAGTCATACTGACCTCTCAGGATTGCTGTGGGTATGAAGAGAACGCATGCCCTCTTTCTCTCTTCCTGCTTTCTGGAATCTACTCCACTCAGATCCCACCCCGTCTGGAGGGACACCGCACTCAAGGTCACTGTGTCCTCCACTCGGCCTGTCCTTGAGCGGCTGCGCCTCCCTCACCGTGGAGCACTTTCTTCATTTCACTCCAGGACCCCTCTTGGTCTCTTCCCACCTCCTCTCTGCTCCCTCTCTCTCATCTTTCTGCTTCCTCCTCCTCCTCACGTCTATATTCTTGTAGGTGTTAGTAGCCAGCAAACCAGTAAGTGGATCAAATGCTTCCTTGGGGAGGTGCCCAGCTCCGTCTGCTGTCCACATTCATTCTCTTGATCACGTGCTCACATTTGTGGCTTTACTTATCACATCATGGATTTCACATTTATATTTCCAGCTTGGACCTCACCTCTGAACTCCCTACTGCCCTGTTTTTCGAATGGATTTCTAGCAGACCGCTTGAACGTCACATCCAGAGCTGAAACCTGGTGCTATCCCGCAACATACTCTCCCTGGTCTCCCCTGCTTTCCTCCTCGTTCAGGCCCACAGCCTGCAGGTTCCTTGTCTCTTCTCTCTCCCACACCTGACATCGAATCCACCCCCAAACTTGTAGGCTCTTCCTCCACTTCACAGACAGGATCTGACTTCTTTTCGTCACTCTCACGTGGACTGTTGTAGGAGCTCCCACCTGGCCACCCTGCAGCCGGGTGCAGTCCAGACAGAAGCCCAGTGGCGTCACTTCTCTGCCCAGAACCCTCCAGATAAAAAGCCATCTCCCTGGGGTAAAAAGCCAAGCGCTTAGAAGGATCTAAGCTTTCTGCAAGTCTGCTCCATTAGTCACTGATACCACCTTGTGTTACACCTCCTCCTGCTGTTTCTGACACACTCACCTTGCTTGTGCTCAAACACACTCACCTCAGGGCCTCTGCACATGTTGTTTGTGCCCTCTACCTGGGATGCTCTTCCCCAGGTAACTTTCAGGTAACTTTACTCCCTCCCTCTGTTGGCCTTTGCTCATCATCAGCTTACTGGGATGGTCACCCCCAAACAGCTTGTTTGAATGGCACCCCCAGTGTTGCCTGTCTTCCTTTGTTTTTCTCAGTAGCACATCACCCACTGATGACTGATTTGACCCATTTACTGGCTTGCTGCTGTATCACCTACCGGCATATCAGCTACGTGATGGCGGGAGTGTGTCTGCTCTGCTTACCGCTCTATGCCCAGCACCCAGGATATCCCTGGCGTATAATCGACACTAAATCACTAGTGCTTAGAACTTGGCTGCCCCAGAGAAAGTGCTGAATACATTGCAATTGTTTTATTGTTATTTGACACTGGAAACATGTTCTTTTCAAACTTTCCAAATTCAGAGAATTATCTGTTCATTTGATAATTAGTGAACGTGCCAGGTACTGGACAATAATCAGGAGCATGCCCCACTCTAACCTTGCCTCTGGTGTAGGAAGCATCAGGGAAGGCTTCCTGGAGGGGGTGGGGCTGGGAGGCAGGTTGCTGTAAGCTGGGGCCGGTGGATAGGGGTGTGTGGCTTTACACCCACCAGCGTAGAGTGTGACTTGGCCCCCTGGTGCAGGGAGGGTGGGAGTGCCCCGGAGATTGCCTACCAGAATCTGTGCACGCTGGGCTCTTCCCTGGGAATGGACGCTGTGTGGCCCCGATCAGGGTTATTTCAGACTGGGGGGTGGGGGTGCTGGGCACAGTGAAGAGCTTGCTCCAGGTTGTCCCTCTTTTTCTGAACCGGGTTCTCTGTGCTCTTCCCAATCAAATGGACAGGAAGAGGCGAAGGGACACGAGGAGAAGGGAGGGTTCACCCTGGGACGCCCCTGTACCCCTCCCCCGCCCGCCCTCAGTGCCATGCTGCGCTCCGGCTCCTTTAAGAGGTGTCTGGAACCACATCAGAGGAGACTTTTCCCACAGTGTGAGCCCATAAATCAGGACTTCTTATAAAGGCCAGTGCCCAGGGCGCCACGCTGCTGGCCCAGAGGGAGTCACAGCTCAGCCTCAGAACGGTGTGTTCCCGACCCCTGGCCCCAGCACCTTCCCGAGAGGGACCTCCATGGAGTGTGGGCAGCCAGAGTTTCCCCAGCTCCAGCATCGCCCCAGAGCTGAGCCAGCAATTGACGACGCTCACTCCTCCAGCCCCGAAAGGGATGCACCCCGCTCTGGGGCAGAGACCAGGGAAGCGGGGCCCAGAACTGGAGGGGCCTTGCATGGGAGAATGTGCCAGAAGCTCGCAGCCCTACGCGGCATCAGGGGCCACTGTCTATTTGCTGCCCGAGGCTCCCTCAGCAGTGCCCCTGCCCCAGCCTCGAGTGGGTCTGGTTCGGTTGGCTGCACCCAGTGCTCACAGATACAAGCCTAGCCTGGGCTAGAGTTTAGAAGCCTGGAAAGGAACAACACAGGTCCAGGTGCAAGTGCTAAGGTGAAAGGTGCTGGTGGCCTGGACCACGGGGGTGGCAGTGGTTGGGGAGCAGAGTGGGGAGACGTGAGAGGCAGGTAGGAGTGGGAGACGCAGTGGGTGCCCCAATTTCAGCACTGGCTGTAGGATTTCCCAGCTGCGTGACACTGACCAGGTACCCTACCCTTTCTGTGCCCCAGCTTCCTCATCAGTCCTGCGGGGCCTTTGACAGTGTTTTCTTTGTGGGCGAGACGGGATAGTCTGAGAAGCACAGAGAGTAGGTTTGGCGTGTGTGTGAATTTTTTTTTAAAGATTTATTTATTTATTCGTACAGAACTGGGGTACAGGCCAGAGATGCGGAGGGTGAGAGGATTCACCAGAGACAGAGTGGGGAGCAGAACAGGCAGATCAACAAAGTGCACTGCTGAGGGGAGCAGTGGGCGGGTCAGGAGAGGTCTGCCGCGCCATGTGGTCGCCTCCGGGGCAGGCGGGAATCGAACTCATGCGGAAGTGGCTTTAGTTTCTCAGTGCAGTGCTTTAACCCACTGCGCCACCAGGGAGGGCCGTGCGTGTGAATTTTAACTCCGTTGTTACTATTGGTGACTGAATGCAGGGGGCATGGGGCAGAGGGAGGCCTCTAGAATGGTGTCCTGGGTGTCTGGAGGTGGAGCAGGTTGGGGGTGAGGTGGGAGGGGCTGTCGCTGAATCCAGGCACCGACGGGGTACCCTATGGAAATGTGGAGGACCTTCTGGGGTTGGCATGGCCCATCAGAAACCACCTCCCAGTCACCTCCATTCCAGGAGGCTGATGGCGCCACGGAGGCAGATCTGTTTACAGGATCTATGGGTTGATTATATTTGGCCACTGGGGTCTGCAGGCAGGCGCTAGGACAGCAGGGTGCGTCGTCATCATCACCATCACGGTGATAACGGCAATGATAACAACTACCATTTGTGGGGGGATTTACGTTTTACGAAGTGCCTCTCGTCCATGACCTCACTGGGAACACATGGTTCCAATAGAAGGCAAAGGGATGCGTTTATCTTGGGTTCTGTGAGGCCCACTCCCCTGAAGTCTGTTTCGAATGATGATAATGCCACCCGTTTTTATAGCGCTTGGCAGTTTGTCAGGGGCCCTCAGGTCCCTACTCGCATTGGGACCTCTCTTTGGCTCTTCACATCCACCAGGAAGGAACATCTTGTTGGGCAAATCAGAATCTGAGGCCTAAGAATTCCAATGACTTTCTTGAGGTGTCTCATTCAGGAGCCTTGACTTAGGTGGTTTAATGGGGGCTTAGGGTCTTTACTTTAGATGTCACCTGCCAGAGGGGAGCAGGTACTCCTCTATCGCAGCAGCTCATGCACTTGATTGCATACTCCCAGGACTGGGAAGCTCCCTACCTGAGGTCTATCCTCCAATCTGTGGCTCTTCTCTGTCCTTCCCACGGGCCCTTGCTCTATGGTCTGGCTGAGCCCCTCCCCCACCAATGTGCACCCTGAACTGAATGACCTTTCACGGGGCCCCAGATGACCAGATGGTGTTCAGCCCCTACTGCCCCATCCTGCCTAGTTCACAGTTTTGTGCCTGCCCCCTGCCCCTCTTCCCTCGCCCCTATTGGGATATAGTCCAGGACTTCCGCAGTGGGGGGCAACTAGGTCTAGGGGGGCTAAGAGACAGACATTAGGAGGGTTTTTAGTGTTAGGGGGTTGTTTGTGATGAAAGTAAATTAGGCTTTTTGAGAATTTTGTTCCAGAGGCATAGCTGAGCAAATGAGCCATCCGGGTGGGCCTGGCGTGCCTCTTCAACCCCCTTGCCCTGCATGCACTGCCCTTAGCCTCTTCACACCCCACCCTTCTGCCCAGCTTCAATACCCCCTTCTCTGTCTTGACGAGGTAAGTGTTCTTTTCTGGGCTTCTACAGTTCTCAGGCATCTGTCACCACCAGTTGCTTCCTTTTTCCCCATAGCCAGGGATCTATCCCTGATTCCCAAGAAGCATTAGCATTTCCCCCTTTGCACCTTCTCCGGGTGGTGTCTGATGAACCAGACAGTGCTGAAATTACACATCTATATGTATATGTCTCCGAGCCCAATCCTACAACCTTGTGGTGAAGGCATTGCCCAGGGCAACTCAGTGGACAGGTTATGAAGCCACAGCTCAGCTATGGGCCTGCTGATGCATATTCCACCCCCCACCCTGCTTCCTCCTCAGTGAACCCCCCTGTGTCTGCTGACGACTGTGGTCCCCCCTGTCCAGCTGGGAGAGCAGGGCTCTGCTGGTGGAAGGCGCTTTGAGTTGCAGTGACCCACTGCTTTCTTTGTAGTCTCTCCCCCTTACTAGCCCTGGGGGACACATTCCAGTAAACCTGAGAGGCAGGGAGCCCCCACCTCTCCCTCACAGCCAGATGAGAAGATGAGAGGGAGGAATGTCTAGCTGGACTCTGCTCAGGGGTCTGAATCTGCACGCAGCCTCTGGGGAAGCCTCCTTCCCGTCCAGGCTGGCCCAGTCTCTTCCCCACCCAGGCCAGTGGTCAGGTCCAGGTAGACTGTGTTGTGCTCCAAGATCTCTCTGTTTCCCATCCTTACTCAGCCAGGGCCCCTCTGAAGGCCTGAGGTTGGAGGGTGGAGCTACAGTCTCTTTTCTGCCTCCAGGGGCCAATCATTTGCCCCCCCTGAGTTGGCTTCTACAGTACAAGTGAGATGTGTTCTGCATTGCTGTGACACTAGGTGAAATCACATAGGTGAAGGGCCTGGTGTCCTGCCTGGCATGCAGTAGATGTTGAATAAATGTTAACAACCTTTACTCCATTCATGAAAAACCAGTCCCTTATTTGCTGAGAAAGGAGGTTTACTGGGGGTGGGAGGGAGATGGGGGTGAAGTGAGCAATGACAGGCCTTGCTAGAGGTCTGGAAGGTGGAAGTGAGGCAGAGGATCCCTGGGGTCCTCTAAGGAAGGCCCCAGTATTTTCAACTACTCCCCCACTGAGGTATCTGGAAAAGGGTGAGGCTCCTTGTATACTGATGAGATGTCTCCTCAACTGGAGAATGTCTGGGAAACCCTTAAATGTGAGGAAATTTTGAGCTGGCCGTCACTTATCCAGACTGCTCACTTTAGGTGAGGCAAAAGGACCGGAGACCGAGAGAAGCCATCCCCAAGCCCACCCAGGCAGAAGGGAGCAGAGTTGGGATCTTGCTGCTCCAGTGTTTAAAAAAAAAAGGGTAAAATAAAATCAACGATCAACATTTACCATTTACTGAGCTCTTGCTGCAGAATGGGTCTACTTTTGATCTTTTATTCTGTGAATCCTCACATAAAGCCTTCGAGGTGATACCTATTATTATTTGCATTTTACAGATGAGGCTCAAAGTAGCTGAACAACATTTCCAGGTTGACACAAGCTTCTGAGTGCTTCAGAGCCTCGGGGTGAGGGCTCAGCCTCAGTGGGAGGGACTCTAGGTGCCTTGGACTGGAGTTCTCCGTAGGTTCTGGGGCGCTGAGGAGGACCTGCATGGAGTGGGGTCTTGCTTGGAAGCAGGGAGACCAGTGCAGCAATTTCTCTGCCATCAACTCACCATGTCACCCTGAGCAGCAAGTCCTTTTGTTTGACTGTGCCTCAGTTTCCCCATATGTACAATGAAGAAGGTTGAAGCCACCAATCCCACCCTCAGGCCCGATATTGCCCAAGAGATTGTGATGGGCAACTCACTACCTGTCTGATCAGCACACCCCAGCGCTGGACAGCTCTCCTCCAAGGGAGCCAAACTAGTGAGCATTCAAGGGATTTCCTGTCCCCATACCTGGCTCCCCTCCTCCAGGGTTCTCTCCCTGAGTGTGGCAGTCAAACCAGGACCTGGCTCTTGGTGGCTGCTTTGCAAAGTTGCCTTCCCTTTCCTGGTCCACCCCTTCCAGAGACCTTTCCCAGGCTTGGAGTTCCAGGAGGCCTACCGGGCCTGTGGTCATCTCTCAGCGCCCCCGGATGGCCACACTCTTGTTAGATCAGTCTACACTGCTCTGTGTCCTGTGCTTACACACTTCCCTGTTTGCATCTCTGTTCACAGAGGGGAAGCTGTGGGGCCACGTGGCCAGGGCGGCAATGCTGCCAGTGCCCCATCGTCCCTTTGTGCATTGTTCAGGCCTCCCTGGCTTTCTCCTGCCCACCCTCACTCATGTTGACAACCAGACTCTTTGTGCCTGCTCACGTTTGGGTCCTGCGTTGGTCCCTGTCTCTCAGAAGGAGGAGAGACCTAAGTATGCTGCCACGGTACAGGTCAGCTGGCCCCTGGCTGGGCTCTGTAGTCTTGGCAGTGATGGTGAATGCTGACTACGTAGCTTTCAGTCAGGTGAGTGCAGGCGGCAGGAACCCAAAGGGAGCTATGGTTCTTCTCTTCTGGAAAGTCTCCAGTTACCCAGACCTCAGTGGTTTCTCCCTGCTCTGATTTTGAGCCCATGCTCCCTGATGTGCTCGTAGGAATTCTTTGTTCTAACAAAGAATCAGGTTTTCCTTTCCTCTGGGCAGCTCGGGGCTAGGGCCAGCACTGAACTTCCTTTATCATGTATTTGCTGTTTTATTCTTGTATTGAATAAAACTCTATGCCAGGTATCATGTTAGCACTGGGTAGACAAAATCCCAAGAGCGTCTTCCTCTCCTCAAGCTGTTTTATAATGAGGGTCTTTTCACAGAACGGTGAATGCTGAAAAAGCCCAGAAGAGGGAGCCAGCACATGCCCTGGATTTGAGTTGGGCCCTGAAGGATCAATAGGAGTTTGCCTAGCAGGCAGCAGAGTGATTTCATTTTGGGGAATGATAAGGATGGGGCTGAGATGGGGGTGATGGGAGAAGTGCTCAAAACCCCACAGCACTTTTGGGGAGGTTGGGTGTGGTCAGAGCTTCAGCTTAGCAAGATCACTGGTAGCCAGGGCAGTGTGGCTGGTAGGGGACCAATGGGAAGCTGGAAATGAAGGGGTGAGGTTGGGGGTGGGGGAAACGATGAAGGACTTACAGAAGGGCTCCCCAAAACCTGGCGACTTCAATCACCAAACTTTTCACTTTGTCTCACACTTAGCTGGTCAGAAATTTGGGGCAAGGCTCTTCTGGGTGATCCTTCTGTTCTGTGTGACATCAACTGGCTCACTTTAATGGTATTCATTTGGCATCGTGAGAAGTGTGTTGAGGGTTTTGAGCTGGTCTGATTGAAGGGTCCGGGAGAGATTGACTGTATACTAGCACTTGGATAGGGGTGGTGGGAGGCGGGCTCAGCTGGACCCTGCTCCCCGCTCATGTAGTCTCCATGGGGTATTTGCAACAGGTAGTCAGACTTCTTATGTGCAGCTCAGGGATCCAGGAGACCAAGAGGGAGCTCCCACCAGTCCTTGGAAGGGCTGGCTCATAAACAAGTACAGCAGCACTGTGTGTGCATCATTTCCACTGTCAGGCCACAGGCAGGCCCAATTCAGGGAGAGGGCATGCAGACACACCTCTGAAGGGGAGTAATGTCAAAGAATTGGTCGCCATCTTGAATCCACATGCCCCCTCTCCCTCAACCCTCTCTCCCTTGGAGAGATCTGGGCCCCTTTGAAGTCTGGGAGCTGTAATCTTATAGATGCTGGGTACAATCCACTTGGTAAAGAAACAGCTCTCTAGCGCAGATTTGAATCTGATCGGCACACACCTTAACTACCTACCTGCTGTACACACCTGAACCTCTTACTAGCTTACATCAGGAGTTTCTTGCACGCCTTTTCTTTCAACATCCAAGCATACTGCTAGTGCTCCAGCTACCAACACACACCATGAGGCCCCCAGTCCATTAGCTCAGGGCTGGCAAACAGGTGCCTCTCTCAGCCTCGCTTTGACCACTTCTTAGTGCACCTGGAGAACTGTGTTGAGGATTTTCAGTTTAGCAGGAAACAGATGGTGTGATTGATTAGTGATGTCTGCTGTGTCCAAGGCAGGGGGAGAGGCAATGTCACCATCACCTCAGTGACTGTGGTGTCCTCTTTCCCCTTAGCATCTCCTGGGCCACTGCCCTTACTAGGAAGGTCTGTCACAGCTCTGATCTCGTCACATATAATCTGCAGAGGGCCTGCAGATTGCTATCCCTTCAGAAGCCTGTGAGCATGCCTCTGCCCCCAACCCACTGCCATAAACTGGACCTCCAACCCAGTGGCGTGTGCCTGGGCAGCTCTGTGAATGCCTGCATCAGCCTTTATCAGTCTCACATCACATTCCTTAACTTCACCATCTCCTTCTAGCCCCTCCGACCCCTTTCTCAACCACGGAAGGTTTAATTGTTGCAAATGGAATCCGTGTTCTACAGAAGTCCAATAAATCTGCAGTCTGTCTTTCTGGTAATCAATCACAGATTGCAAATCGCACGAGGAGCAGTCTATAAGATATGTTCTCCATGTCTAGTATGTTGGGTTATTTTCATGTCTTGTGGTTTGAATTTGGCCACTGTCATTTTAGAGGAATTTCCTGCCATCTGCGTTCAATTGAATTTTCTCACAGATTTGTGCTTGCTTGTAAATACTAGGGGCTGGCAGAAAGGGGAGCTTTGTTCTTGGTGACATTTCAGAAATCCATTAATGCAGCCTCGCAGGCCGATCTGCAGCTTGGCCGGGAGGGAGGTGTGAGGTGAAGGGAAGGTATGGACTCCCAAATAGCCGTGATGCCACTCTGCTCAGGCAGGCTGTGCTCTGGGCTTGGGGTAAGTGTACAGGACTGCAGGTGAGGGTCTCTGCCCTTACGGCCTTTCCTGCCTACACCCCCGTTCTGTTTTCGTCTGTGCTTCTGGTAATTATGAGGTATAGGTACATTTGTCCAGTAATCCTCCCTTCCTCTTCTGCCCAAGGGATGGAGGGGTAGCCCAAGAGCCACCTCCCACACTCCTAAAGCAGCCTCATCTTAACAGTCTATCCTGGCTGCACCCCTGTGGGTGAGAAGGAGCCACAGCCCAGGACTAGGGTCCAAGTGTCCCCAGTGTGCCACATTCTCTATGATCTTAGACAAATCGCTTTATCCCTCAGCACATCATGCCTCCCTCGGTAAAATTGAGTATCGCTCTCACTTCAGTGGCTCCTACAAGGGTTAAGTGATGTGTGGCCCAAGAAGTGGGGGTTCTCATTCCAGTGAAAGCTAATCGCCTGCCTGCCAGTGCCAGGGCCTCTGCTAGGTGTGATATAAGGGTGAAAAAGAATGACATGGATCATGATTTAAAAATGATCTCCCGGTGGGGTCTGCTTTGTGTGGACCGGATCACTAAGGTGGGGCATTATCTGTGGTGGGGAAGGAGAAATATTAGAACGCGGGTGATGTTTATGTCACAACGTTTTTGGTGGAGAATGAGCATAGTGATGACCCCACGGGTCGGGCACTGCCCTAAGCTGCATGTGGCTCAGCTCGGGCGGTCTTCACAATGACCCTATGAGGCAGGTGCTCTTTGATCTCCCGTTTTATAGATGGGGAAACTGAGGCTCAGAGAGGTTACTTGGGCCACTCCCTTTGAGGAGACCTGAAAGAACATAATAGCATATGTCTATGGCAAGTACATGAATGTATATTCTGTCCTGTTACTCTAAAGCCCCATTTGTCTGGGGGAACAGTTAAGTCGACGCTAACATACAGATTCCTGCCCCGCCTTGGGGATGCTAGAAAGCTTTTAAGCAGGGGGCAGATGAGGAAGGGGTGGCTGTTATAGAGGTACATGTTGGCCTTAGTGTCCCATCCGTGCTGAGGCCCACCAGCCTCTGGGGCAGACCCGGGGGGCCACGCACTTGGAACCCCTCACCTGCCCCCGGGGGTCTAGCGGTCGGCCTGTTCCAGGGCCTCATTTTTTCCTCTCTGCTGAGTCATTCCTGTCCCATGTGAGCAAATTGTTATTTCTACCATATTACAAAATAAAACAAACTCTCGACCACTTCCTCTTCGATACTGCCTCACTTATTTGCGTTCCTTTAGAGTAAAGCCCCTGGAAAGAGTCAGCCGTGCGGGATCTTCCCGTCGGCAGCCCCATGGCTGCCAGGCCCCAAAGCGCCCCTTTCCTTGAGCAACACCGGCTGTGCTCACCCCTCCTAACTGACCCCACGATCTCGGAGTAGGTGACCACTCCATGTCCCCCCTTTCCTGGCACCCCTCCTCTCACTGACCTTTCCCACACTCTGTGATTCATCCAGGCTGTGGCCTTGAAGCCCCACCACTTCTGGATGACCCCCGAATCTACATGCCCAGCTCGGCCGTCCCCTGGAGCCCAGACATGGCCAGGTTGCTGCCCTCCCTGAATTTCCACTGCGTGTCCAGGTAGCACCCATTGTATCAGCAGCTCCATCGCACCCCCCCACTCCCCTGCAGTCCCATGATGCATGTTGCTCTTTGCCTGGCTGGTGCTCCAGACTGTCAGCTCCATGCAGCCAGGGGCTTTGTTTATCTTGTTCCTGCTCAGTTCTGGGGCCGAGAACTGTACCTGGCACAGTGGAGTTTTTGCATAGTCAGCGCTCATTGGATGGATTAAGGGGTGTCTGGATTAAGGGGTGTCAGCGCTCATTGGATGGATTAAGGGACCTTGGAGTTGGGGCAGTGTGGGCCCACCTGTGCAGAGAACCTGCACCGCGTGTATTGAGAGGTCCTGCAGACATCTCTGACCTCAGCCTCAAGTCAGGGGGAATTTAGAGCTGCCCTTCACAGAGAGACCCTCCTGTCTGCTCCCTGGCAGGATGACAGTGTTTTGGTGGGGAACCCTTCAGGGCAAACTAAAGTGCCTGCTCCCTTGGCACCTGTTCAGGAGGGTCTGGTCCAGGTGGAGACTTCCTGGGGTGCTCTTGTTTCTCATCACCCACTGCTGGCAGCCAGGAAGCTGGGCTAAGGGAGACCCAGGCATAGTGGGGAGGTGACGGGTGGGAGTGTGGGCATGGCAGGGACACAGGTCTCCCCCGTCACAGCTGGGCTTTCGGTCACACCCCCTTTCAGCAGGGATATCTGTCTCACCCTGTCCTCTCTCACTGCTCACAAGCACTGTCTCCCTGGATAGAACATCTGCAGGCACACCTGTGCCGGCGGGAAGCGAGCCTTTCCCAGGGGAGTGGGAAAGACTGATGGGGGAGGGGTGAAGGAAAGAAGGCAAAGTGGGGGGAAGGAAGAGGGGCCAGAAAGCAGCAGACACCAAGAGAGATGGAGAACGATGCCCACCTGCTGGGAAACACAGAGAGATGCAGAAAGTCGGAGATGTAGAAAAAGCGATGGGCCGAGAACAGGAAGACAGCTGGGAAGAGATAGAGACCACTGGGAGGACAGAGACTTGGGCAGACTCTTGGCCTGGTGCACACTGCTCCAGGCACTTCCATCGGTGGTCTTGGGAAGAGTGTGAGTTGGGGTGGGGGGGCGGTTGTTTTGGGGGCACTGTGTTAGCAAACTGTCTCCATTGGAGGAGGGACCAACACTAGAGGCTTGGCTTTTGCCCAGTTCTTTTCATTCCGTGGTGTCCATCTCTGAGACCACCGTCCAGCTGTCTGTCACTCTATTTACAAAGCTCCCACCTAACTGGGCAAATGTGGCCCCGGCTGCCTTTTCTTTCCTTTCTGACACGTTCACCCTTGGCGGTGCTCAGAAGCCCACACTCACCTGCAGTCTGACCTCTTGCCTGGGCACCTCCCCGCGGGCCCAGTCGAAAGCTGCTGAGAGACAGAGACACAGACGGGAGAGATGGCACTTGTCAGTTCCTTCCCTCGGGCCATCTCATCCTCGAGGCCACCCTAGGAGGCAGGAGGGTTTCCTCACTCCACCCAGAGGCCAAGCAGTGGAGCCTCGAGGCGCACTGTGTTGTCACACTGCTCTTCCCTTCTTGGCCTCAGCTGTCCTGTTGTATTCTAGGACTGACCCCACAGGCTGGGTCCCTCCATGACTCAGTTTTAAGAGGGACGATCCGAGAGGCTTGTATGATAGCGATCCAGGCTTCCACCCAGGGTGACCTCCCTTGGAACCACAGGAAACATATGGAAGAGATCACCGAGGGCTCGTTTGTTTATCAGTAACCTTCACTGGGTTTTGGTCTGTTCCCTGCCTGGCTGGGCACTGGGAGTCAGAGATGACTCAGACACTGTTCCTGCTCTTGGGGTTCACAGCCTCAGGCCTTGGGACATGGACATAGAAACGTCCCTCCAAGGTTGATCTGCGGCCCCCGAAGTGGGAGTGGGAGCCCTTATTAGTATCAGTACGGCCTTTGGCCATATTGGCCATACTATTCCAGGCTGGCCTCCTCAGCTGGCCACCCCCTTTGCTGGTGGGCACTGGTCTGAGTGGCCAGTGGCAGGAGTGGCACGTAGGGGTCTCACCTCTGGGCTCAGATTCGGCTCCCTTGGCCCCAACCACCACAGCACGCCGTACCTCCTGCTCAAATGAGCTGGTTTCCACTGGGAGCAGCAGCCGACTCTGAGTCCTCAGCACCCAGCTGGCATGGAGGGAGAGGCAAGGGGCTGGGATCAGACCAACCACGTGCCAAGCAAGTGCTGGATCCTTTACACACACCAGCACGTCAAATGCGCAGACCAGCCCCACTTTACAAGTGAAACACGGGGCCACCGAGCTAGGAAGTGACAGATTTGAGATTTAAACCCGTGTCTGTCTGACGTGGAATAAACCCTGCAGCCCGAGCAGTCCCCGGATGCCAAGTACGCTTCTCCGGGAGGTGGCTCGGGCCCGGGTCACGCTGGCCTTCAGGTGGAGCCCGGGGCCTCGAGCACCTCAGCTGATGCTGGGACCGAGGTACATGACAGTCCTTGGCAGCCAGTGCCAGCCACCCCACTCAGCCCACCCCAAGAGAGCCCCACGGGTATGGACACGCTCCCGCGGCCCAGGGCTTCTCACTGGAACGTGTTCTTGGAAAGTATGTGGTTAATTTTGTATTTTTGTTTAGGCAGAGCAGGGAGTGGGGGCCCTTATTAGTATCAGTTTGGAAAAAATACTGAGGCATTCACGGCCAACTGCTTAATAGTTTTCATTGAATTAATTTTAAAATGAGAACCTTGTTTCCCTTATTTAATAGTCGAAAACGACTTCCACATTCTGCCCGGGAATAGCCCTGGTTACGGGCTCTCCACAGACAATGTGCACTTTAAAGTCAGCGCTCGCCCATATGTGGGAGGAATAATTTTGTGCAAACTATTTATTATAAGCACACGATGCACTTAAACTTTTTTTTTTTAATTTTTATTTTTTACTGTCGTGGTGACAGATCTAACCCAGAACTGGACTGTTAAAATAGACTCTGGCTCTTTCAGTCTGTGAAAAAATGGGCTAACATTTGAGAAACGCCATAGGGCTGAAAGGAAATTGTTAACTCATTTGGCCCAACGTCCAGGCTCCCTGGGCAAGTGTGTGATGCCGGAGAGGATGGCGAGGGTTTAATGGGGGCTGCGCTAATTAGGCCAGTGCCAGGCAAAAGGAAGCCTGGGCCCGGGGGAAGCCTGCTGGAGGATGGGAGGGTGTGACCAGCCTTGGGGGCATGTCTGGCTCCACCTATTTGTCCCTCTACCTCCCCTGCCCCCCCCCTTTATTGACATATATAATTATCATATAACGTTGAATTGGTTTAGGGTGAATGACATACATATATTTAATTTGTACGTATGTGTGTGTGTGTGTTTGTGTATTGCAAAATGATTGCCAAGTAAGTTTTGTAACATCTATCACATAGTTTCGATTTTTTTCTCGACAAGAATTTTTTTTTTAAAGATTTATTTATGTATTTGTACAGAATTGTGGTACAGGCCAGAGATGCGGAGGGTGAGAGGATTCACCTGAGACAGAGTGGGGAGCAGAACAGGCAGATCTACTGAAATACACTGCTGAGGGGAGCAGCAGGTGGGCCAGGAGAGGTCTGCCGTTCCATGTGGGTCACCTCTGGGGCCAGGATTGAACTCATGCTGAAGTGCCTTTAGCTTTGTAATGTTGTGCTTTAACCGGCTGCACCACCAGGGAGGGCCTAATATATATATTTTTTATTCCAGTTTTGACTGAGCTCTACACTACATGTTTGTCTCATGCCCGTGAGGTGGGTGGTGGTCTGATTCCAGTGATTTTTCTTTCTTGTAACATGGCCCTTTTTATGTATAGTCAACCCTCCATCTCTCGAATTTCCGCATCTTTGGATTCAGCCAACTGTGGATCAACAATGCATATATTGTAGCAGTGTCTGGAGTGAATGTGTAGACTTTCGTCCTTGTTATTATTCTCTAAACAATACCGTCTAACAACTATTTGCATAATGTTAACCTTGTCTTAGGTATTATGATCTAGAAATAGTTTGTATATGGGAGGCTGTGTTAGATCTTATGGAGATACTATGTCATTTTAAAATCAGGGACTTGAGTATCCTCAGGTTTTGGCCCCCAGTAACTAAACGTTTACTCTTAAATGCATAGACTTGGATTAAGTACCACCATTAGTTTATGTCACTGTCTTCTTTGGCCTGTTAATCTCTCTTTGTCCTCCCCTCCCCTCCCTGCCACCCAACCTCTCCATTTCTTTGATCATTAATAAGAAAATACATTTACCTGTGTGTTCTGTCTTACCTTGTCTCACTGCCTCCAGTCTGGACAGGATCACTTTGCAGAATTTTCCCCCTGCTATTCTATTTTAGTTATCCCTGTTATTAAAGTAAATCCTCCCTACAAAAAAGTACATAAACTGTAAATGTTCAGTTGAATGAAGATCACACTGAACATAAATGTGAGGCCAATAGATTGGTAAATAGAATATTACAATTCCCCCAAAAAGCCCTGCTCACACCTTCTCTCTAGTGCTACTGTCCAAGGTAACTCCTGTCTTCTAGCACCACAGATTGGTTTCTCTTGTTTTCCGGAACTTTATTTTCGTAGGATCATTTTGTACATACTGGCTGGTGTTTAGCTTCCTTTACTTGTCATCACATTTCTGAACTCTGTTCATGCTGGTTTATTCTTCATTGATGTATGTAGTATCATTGTTTGTTGATCTCCATTGTTCGTGAACGTTTGAAGGTTGCCAGGTTGTCTTTTTTTAAAAGATTTGTTTATTTATGCATACAGAACTGGAGCTCAGGGCAGAGGGGGTGCATGCGTGTGTGTGTGTGTGTGTGTGTGAGAGAGAGAGAGAGAGAGAGAGAGAGAGAAAGAGGATTCATCAGAGACAGAGTGGGGAGCAGAACAGGCAGATCGACCAAGTACACTGCTGAAGGGAGCAGCAGGCAAGACAGGAGAGGTCTGCTGCACCATGTGGGTCACCTCTTTGGTCAGGGATTGAACTCATGCTGAAATGGCTGTGGTCAGCTTCACAGTGCTGCACTTCAACCGGTTGAGCCACCAGGGAGGGCCGAGTTGCCAGGTTTTGACCTCTGTGAGTAGTGTTATGTGGGTGCATCTGTCAATGTGTCAGGGTAACATAGGTACCTTATGCATCATTAGTTTTTGTCACTGTCTTCTTTGGTCCATTAATGCTCTTGCTTCTACCAGGGTAGACATGTAGAAATTGAAATCCGAGCTGGGAGAGGGCTGGGTAGGCTCATTTTTCATGTACAATGTCACATTTCCTCAGGGGCTGCACCGATTTTAGCAACCCCACCAGCAGAGTAACAGTCCCCCTTGCTCATCATCCTTGTCAACACTTGGTGTTGCTGGTCTTTGAATTTTAGCCATTCTGGTGCTATCTTTCTATGTTTTGCATTTTTCAAATGACCAAATAGACAGAGCACCATTTCATCAGTTTCTTGACCCATTGAATGTACTCTTGTATGAAGAGCTTTTTAAAGAATTATTTCCTTTTTTATGTGTTGAAGACCTTTATTCTAGCTCTAAGCCTTCTGTTAGTCAGGTGTACTGCAAGTAATATCTTTTCTCACTCATTGTGTGGTTTCTTTTGACAAGGAGAAGCTCTTAGTTTTAAACCAGTCTTGTTTATTGATCTTGATTTTTATGGTTAGTACTTCTGTGTCCTATTTAAGAAATGGTTGTCTACTTCAAATTGTGAAAAATCATCTCTCTCTCTCTCTCTCTTTTTTTTTTCCTTGAAGCTCGGTTGTTTTACACTTCATATTTAGATCTATAATCCATCTGGATTTGGTTTGTGTGTATGGTGTGTGATAGGGGTCACATTTCTTTCTTTTTTTTTTTTAATACAGAAATCCAAATGAGCCAGCTGCTTGTATCGAACACATTGTCCTTTCTTCACTCTCCTTTGTCATAAATCAGCTAAGTGAGTTTCTGAGTTCTCTATTATGTTCCACTGGCTGATGTGTTTATCTTGGTGCCAACTTCACCATTTTAATTACTGTCATTTTACAAGAAGGTTGATATTTGGTAGTGGAAGTTCTTTTACTTTGTTCTTTAGTATTGTCCTGGCTGTTCTTGGCTCTGTGAATTTCAATATAAATTTTAGAATTAGCTTGATAATTTCCACATGTGAAAAGAACCTGCTGGGATTTGGATTTGATTTGCATTGAATTTCTAGATAAATTTGGAATGATACATTTGGAATTTTCAAATTCACATTTGGAATCTTTTGACCCGTAAGTATGGTATATTACTTGATTTGTTTAGGGCTTCTTTGATATCCCTCAATATGTTTTGTAATTTTCTGTGTGGAGGTCTTACACATCGCATGTAGATTTATTCTTAGGTGTTTGATATCTTGTCATAAAATGAAATCCAAAAAACCTCCTTTTTTGTATCTTGCAGATAGACACACAGTTGAGTTCTGTGTATTCACCCTATGCATACTGACTGTGTCAATTTCCCTCATTAATTTATTCATTTGTTTTGGAGTTTTTGATTTCTGATAGTCATTTCCATGTAATAGCAGTTTCTTTCTTTTTTATTCCTGTCTAATTTTTTCATCCTTGCCTACCCACTAGAGGTAATTTTATGTTTGTCATTGAATTTTTTTAGTTTTCATTAAAAAAGTTTACAATAAATTTGTGTACAAAAACTATATATTTTTTAGTTGATTTTGAGCTTTTCTCTGGTCTGAGGTCACTTATTAATTAGCATCATGTTGCCAGTCATTGCAGATACTTCCAACATCACTCATTTTTCTCTACTGTGTAACATTCCACTGTAGGAATACAGTCACAAACCACTTAATCACCTTTTGGTCAGAGTCAGACTGCATGTGTGATGGTGGTCCCAGTAGGCCACACCACGTAACCTAGGTGTGTACTAGGCAATGCCACTTCATAATGTTTATACATGATGGAATTGCTTAGCAAAGCATTTCTCAAAGCATATCCCCCTCTTTAGGCTCCATGGAACTGCAAACACAGTGACTATCATCTGTTCCAGTTGATGTTTCCAGGTTTTTGCTTTTACTGTTACAGGGGTGCTTCTCTGCAGACTATTGTACATATTTCCTGGTACATGGATGCCAAGCTTCTCTAGGACAGCAGTTCTCAAGCATATTGAACTGAGAACCCCTTTACACGCTTAAAGTTTATTGATGATTCCTTTTGCTGATGTGAGGGATAGCCAGCAGTGTGCCAGTAAATGTTTACTGGTGGACTCTCCAGGGGGAAAAGCCTTAGTTATTGGTTTGCTGAGTGGATAACCTCTGCTCCTAAGCATCCTCAGGTGTGGAGACCCTGGGCTGAAGGGCACGTGATTTCTTCTTTACAAGATAAAGCCCAATTGGTTTCCAGCATGAAGGACAAAAAGGACGGTAGCAAGAACAGAGCAGTGCATGGAAGATTCTGTTGCCCACAACTTCCTCTCCACTTGTGTCAGACAAATTTTTGCCTGTCAAATGGGAGTGAAATAATCTGGTCCTGTCAACTTCCTGATGTCAGGAGATAAGCCATAAATTGCCGCCAACCTCCTGCTTTAGCAGTTTCTTACAAGCCTCCATCCCAACGGAACCTCTCCCCTTCCAACCTTTGCCCTTCTCTCTACAAACTGCCCCTCCCCACTGCCTCCGCCCTCAGGCCTCTGTGCACTGCCACATTCCTCAGCTGGACCACAGGGTCAGGCATGGCATGGCAGGTCGATGAAACTTTGATTGGCTAAGAACTGGAAGTCAAATATCTCAAGTTCAAATTCCAGCTCTGCTGCTTCTTGCATTCTATGACCTAGAGGATGTTGCTTAGTTTTCCTGAGCCTCAGTTGTTCCCCCCAGTGAAATGATAACATGTTTGTGTGATTGCCATGAGATAATAATGTTCCATGAAACAACTTACCAAGGATGGGAAGGTCCTTCCTTCTGCTTTGGCCTCTGCCTCCATGGTATGGACAGAGAGTTCTTGTTGGGCAGAGAGTTCTCACTCACTGCCTGTTGCCCAGACCTGCCATCCTGCTGGCCCAGTTTGGACAAAAGAGCAGGCCGGATTTACTCACTGGTTTCTTGGGCTCCTGCTATGTGTTAGCAACTTCTCTGGACCCTGGGGATTAATCAGGCAGTTTTGTAGTGGATAACTAGTAAGGAAGGACATAGTAAATGCAACAGAGGGAAAGATGAGCCAGGAAGAGAGAGAGAAAATTTGGAGAGGGGTATCGATTTATTTATCCTCTAAATGTATTTATTTATTTTCCTATATCATTGTTCACTTGTTTACAATATTTGATCTCTCCCCTCAGGTGCAATCTCCATAAGTCTCCCATTATCACCTCATCCATAAACCATCATCATCGTCCCTTGTGCTCTTCCGGCCCCTGCTTTGACCCCTTTCTTCTCCCTCCCCTGCAGATCTCCAATTTGCCTGCGAGTGTCCCTCTGACCCTCTGTTTGGTTTCTCTATATTCCTCCTGTAAGTGAAACCATTCTGACTTACTTCATTTAGCACAACCCCCCTACATCCATGTCGCTGCAGATGACACACATTTATCTTTTTCCTTGTGGAATAGTATTCCATTATGTATACATACCACAACTTTTTTGATCCATTGCCTGTTTCTGGGCATTTCAACTGTTTCCAGATCTTGGCTATTGTAAATCGTGCTGCAGTAAACATTTCCACTTGAATTAGTGTTTGTGTGTTGTCCGGGTAGGTTCCCAGGAGTGGAACCATTGGGTCACATGACAGAGCCATTTTCAGTGTTTTGGGGAACCTCCACATGGCTTTCCATAATGGTTGAACTAGTTTACTTTCTCATCAGCAGTGTAAGAGGGCTTCTTTGGAGAGGGGTATTTAACGGTTTAAATAAGCTATTTGGGAAAGTCCTCAGGGTTCATGTGACGTCTGAATAAAGATCCAAAGTGTGGGAATAAATCATGAAGCTATCTGGGGGAGGAGATTTTTGGGCTCAGTGTACAATAGGTGCAAAGACCCTAAAGCCAGAGTGTGCTTGGCATGTGTGAGGAATAGTTAAAAGGCCAGTGTGTCTAACGTACATTTGTTTGTTCAGTCAGTCAGTCAGTCACTTCACAAACATTTCCTGAGCACATACTTTGCACCAAGCCCTGTTCTAGGCCCTGAAGAGATAATGATCAACTCAGATCAAGTGTTATCCTCATGGATCTCATATTTTTATGGAGGAGACAAACAGTAAAGCAACCAGCTCTCCAGACAGTCTGTTCTTAACACAGCAGCCTGAATGATTCCATCTGTCACTCCTCTGCTATAATGCTTGGTATTGTGAAATGATTCCCCATTTCATGCAGTGGGGGAGCCTGAGTCCTCACTGTGGCCCCTGGTATGATCCTGGGCCCTAGGACCCCTCTGACTCATTGTTTATTTATCTCCTTCTTACTTCCTCCCCTCCAGGCAAACACGCTCCTGCCTCAGGGCTCTTGCACTCTCTGTTCTCTATGCCTAGAATGCCCTTCCCTATGATATCTGCTGGACTAACATCTTTCCCTTCTCTGTAGTACCCAACTTCAGCTTCTTATTCAAAAGTGCTGCCTTCTATCATGCCCTGGCATACTGGATCCATTACCCTGTTCAATCTTTTTGGAGAGAACGTTTCACATTTTAACATATTATAGCTGTTATTGTTCTTGTCATGTTTATTATTTGTGATTTGTTTCTCCTTCTGGTATGTAAGCTACAGGAGGGCAGGGATTTTTGTCTGCTTTGTTCACTGTCATTTCCTAAACATCTGCAACAGATTCTGATACATAATAGGTGCTCAATGAATAGTTGTTTAATGGGAGAATATTGTGTCTAGTGATATGATGTGTGGTGTATGAGAGCTGAGCTGGAGTGGTCTTTTAGCTGGAGGGGGTCCCTGGTGGCATCCGAGCACAAGTGTTAATGGAGTGAGGGAGGAGCCCAGTGCTCTGTGGGGACAGACATCCAGGCAGCCAGACACCAGTGGGAGTAAATGACTGGCATTGGGGTGGACAAAGAGAAACTGAAGCAAATCTAAATGGAGTATTTTAAACACATCTCCCAATATACATAAGTTAATCCAAAGATGGATTCCCACCATCCCTTTGCCATTTTGCACCTTCTTGTCAAAATTGGTTGGCCTAGAGCATTCTCTGTCACTGGGCTGCCAGCTCACTGGATCACAGGTCTCTTCCCTCGTTTCTAATGGGGTGTAACCTTATGCACTCCCCGGCTTGTCTGAGGGGTGAAAGGGACCTGTGTCCACTTGTCAGCACCCAACAACTGAGGTCAGTGAGAGGAGACCCTGGGAAGCAGAGTGGCGAGGCTGCCCTGTGTGCTAGGAGATGGTTTATACACTCTCCTATTAACCCCTTACGGCTCACAGTACTCCTGGGCCTTGTGCATCCCGATACATCTCCCCAGTTCACAATGGGCAGCGTGAGGCAGCAAACCCTTTGTTAAGTTCCCAACTCACATAGTAAGGTGGGAACCCACTGTCCTGATCTGTGCTGCCTCCTTTTTTAAAAAATATATAATAGTTTATTTTTACATCATTTTGTACATTCTTTTTTTCATCTCAGTTGTAATCCCCGTGGGTTTCCCATCACCGAGTCACCCATGTGCCATCACCATGTGCTGCATCCTTTAGCGTGCACACTGAGTCTGGCTAAAGGGTCTCTTTCTCCAGTGTCAGTTCTCAGGGTCATTCCCATGTGTGAGCTAGATCCCGACTTTCTCTCTGGGCTTCTTCCTTTGTATCATGCGCTGGTGGCTGTATCACAGGGTTACCTGGAGGACGGGGCATCCCGGAGTCCCTCCCCCTCTTCCCGCCGTAATGGTGTTTCTTCTCCCTTCCCTAGCCATAATTGGCTCTGAAGGTTTGTTCCCAAGGCTTGCTGGGGCAAAGGTAAGACTTTATAGAACTTCTGGAAAGAAGAAACCTGAGCGTAAATCAGGTTTACGGCCTGGATAATAAAGTGTCTGCTCCCACTGATACTTTATTCCTCAGTCCTCTTGATTCCTTCCATATGAAGTCCTTTGCGTTTGGGTCAAGGCAGCTCCGAGTGGTTTCATTAATATGCTTGCGAGGAGCCAGGTCTTCTTGTCAGTTTGACAAGACAGGATATCAGGACTCAGACCACAGCCTGGACCTCGGCCTGTGCTGGCCCCTAGGCTGTTCGATAGCCCTTGGCCACGTTTCTTCAGGACATGTTCTCCAAACGTGCATTGCAGGCCGAGCTGGGCTGACCATCCAGGACCCAGAGAGTGTCTAGGTTGGCAGAGGCCGCAAAGGTGTGAGCTGGCGATTACAGTGTGAAGGGCAGGTGCAGGGAGTGAGGAGGGTGGCAGCACCATGGCAGCCTGGCAACAGATGAGTAGGGCTTCCTGGAAGAGGTGACAGACATCTCATCTGAGTCAATAAAGGTGATTTGGCGCGACAGTTGCAGGGAGTGGGGGAGGGAGCAGCATGTGCAAAGATACAAGGAAAAAATGAAGCTCAGTTCTTGTGAAGCTGGAGACACAAAGCCTTATAGCGGGGTGCAGAGGACCCTGGTTCCTCTGCCTGTGATTTCCAGAACAATCTCAATTATGCTGCTCTGCCACTCATCCCCCATCAAAGCGAGGCAGCTCTCCTGATCCCACATTGTCGAGTTGCTGATGTTTATAATTACAGCATCCCACCGAATCTTTGTTCATCAGACTTCATAGCCTGATTTATTTGACGGGGACTGGTCCTCGCTCGTAATGGGGAACAGAAGCAGGGCAGCGTGCTGCCTGGGGATTCGTCAAGGTGGCTGGGCCCCGTTGCAAAGGGGTCCCTGATGTGTCCTGACTCTGGCCTGCTGGCCGGCCCCAGAAGTAGCTGTGCCTGCCAGTCCCTGGGCTGGGTAGGTGAGGTCCACACAGGCAAAGATGGTTTTAGTCTTGGCCTAGGGTGGGAGCTGTGGAAAAGCACAGCTCTGGGGTGGGGCTGCCCGCAACATGAGATCAGCGTGGAGCACAGCACCTCATGTGTTGGCATTCGTATCTCCCTTGCAAAGAGGAGGGGATCAGCACCCACCCCCATCCCAAGGGCTCGGGGGTTGATGCAGGTCCTAGCTACTCCCAGCATAGGTCAGGTTGATTGTTCCTTCCTGAGAAGCTCAGGGTGAGGTGGACAGCTGACCAGGGGACGAGTTAGGAGTATGACTGTCGCTCTACCACCCAGGCTGTTTGCTCCTGCGCCCCACCATCACCATTACCCCCACCTCCCGTCACTATTTAAAGCTCCGTGATTCGCAAAGTGCCCTCGGATCCTCAGACTCATTTAATCTTCCCCACAGAGCAGAGTTTATCACCTATATTTTTTCAGGTGAGGACCCAAGGCCTAGAGAGGGGAATTGAGTTTCCCAAGGGAACCCAGTGGGCAAGTGATGGAGTGAGGACCCACACTGGGGTTCTTCCCAGAGTGCTGGGGCACCCAGGTCCTCCACACACAGCCGCGGCCCCGAGGTTGCTGGACTTGTGAGAGGAAAACCGTTCTCTCCGCAGGCGCTCATCCCCGGGAGGGACCTGCTCGGGCAGGGCGGGCTTGCGTCATGGAGGAGGTGAACTCTGGGTGCGTGTCCTCGTCACAGGGGGCATTCTCCCTGGACGGGGCTACCCCGGAAGAGGAACCAGCATGTGTAGAAACAGGGAAGCCGGACTTCATTGACAGGTGGGGGCTTTTTCTCATGTTTCCTAGGACTGGTTTGCTGTTCACAGGTTCCCTTTGGGCAGTGGCTCAGAGGGCAGTAAAGGCACTTTGTCCAGACGGCGGGCTGGACCAGGGAAAGCGGCCGGGCTCCCAGTCTGCGGAGAGTATAGACCCCGCTGATGCCAGCCCTGCCCCTGTGTGCTTGGGCAAGCCGCTCTGCTCTCCGGGCCCCTGGGTAAGACACAGGTAGGAGAACCTCATCTTGACAGGGGTTAGCAAGCTGTGCTGCCGTGTGGTGGCCCTGTCTACCTGGGGCTGTGTTGCTGGCGTGCTCGGGCCTTGGGTTAGTGTTTCGCCAAGTGCGAAGGGGGTGCAGTGGTATCTGTGAGCTGCCCCACGGAGACGTGACTGGCCAGATGCTCTGAGGTCAGGTGAGGGAAGATGCAGGTGAATTGACAGGGGCTGAGTTGGGAGATGTTTGGGGGAGACCCACGAGGGGCATGAACAGTTTCACCAGCTGAGTGAGGAGGGAGCACTGAGGTGATTCATGGGCACCTATGAAGGCTTTCGTTCTCAGAGCCCAGTCCCGAGGCTCAGTTCCCTTCTCTCAGAAGAACCAGCCTCCTGGAGTTTTGTGCTTGAACCTGCTATAGCTCCCCACTGCCCCAGATACACCACAAGCCCCTTGGCGGCGGGGTGGTGGGGGGAGGGCAGCAAATGACAAATTGCAGTGCTAGGGTCAGGTGGACCTGGGTTTGGGTCCCAGGCTGGTTGCTTTCTGTGGACAGTACTTCCTGTGGGATCCACAACCAGGTGTTCATTCTGAGGGTCCCAGTGTCCCTGTATCTGTCCATCTGCTTGTCCGCCCAGAGCTCACACAACTAGGGCGACCCTCTGGAGCCAGGAGGCCAGGATGCTGCTGGTTGTGGAGTCCCAGCTGGGCTGAAGATTGTTCAGAAGGACTGGGGGCTCTTTCAAAGGAAACTGCAGTCAATTAGTGGAGAGTGGAATTTGAAAGGCCCAAATCCCTTTTTTCCCCCAAACTTCAAATCTGGTTTTCGTCAGTGGCTTTGAAAACAAATACCAAAAGAACCCTTTTTATTATTTTTTCCCCCTTCTCCCCTTTTCCCTTCCCTCCCTGTGTGCTCTTGTTTCCTAGCCTTTTATCTCTGTGCACAGTCAGCTCTGGCAGTCTGGCCGGGCCGCACCACCTTGGCTGAGCAGGTGACTGGCAGGGTGTCTCAGGCCACATGCTTCCAGGGTTGCTGGTGGCTGGGGACCTAATGGGACAGTTGTACCTGAGATGACCCAAGATTTGTCCTCCCGAGCCCCTCTGGCCCACCTCCTTGCTCCCTGGCTAAGAGAAGATGTCGGTACAGGTACAGGTGCTCTGAAGGAGGCAAACGCTGTCAGAGTTCAGCGAGGGCTTCACCCCGGGGAGGCACAGAGCGCCTTCTGTGAGCTGTTCTGGCCACCCATCCCTGCCTCGCCTATTTGATGAGTTACTGACTCAGTCAGGCCACCAGTGTTCACTGAACTCCTGCTCTGGGCTGAATCCTGTGCTGGGACCCCAGGTGAACAGCGTCAGCCTGCAAGAGTCCGATGGGAAGAGTGCGCAGATACTGTGTCAACCCACGTGTGCAGGGCTGGGTCGTTGAGAGGCCAGCAGAGGGGAGGACCCAGAGACACCAGTGTAGCCTCTAGTAGTATAATGATAAATAAATACGTACATTTGTGGCTTTTGAATCAAGGCTTCAAGGATGAGTAGGAGTTTGCTGAGGAAAGGGGTGAGGAAGGACATTCCAGGGAGAAGGGGTTCAGAGGCAGCCAAGAGCTCAGACTACTTGTAGTAGGTTGGGGATGGCTGTATGCCAGAAGGAGATCATGGCGAGGGGTGGACAGAGGCCAGGAGGGGAGGACCCCTGAGAGCCAGGCTCGGGCTGGTGCTGTGTCTGGTCACTGCGCTTGGCAGCCCCAAGTGGGCCCACTTGGGAGGTTCACCTCTGAAACTTGCGCCATCTGGTTTAGTTGAATCCTGGGACACCCTGTCCCAGGGTGAGGTAGGTGTGATTGTCACCATTTTACAGAGCGACTAAGGTTACATCCTGGTGGATCTCAGCTAGGTAAGCCTGGACTCTGGGAGTTGCCTCAGCAGAGGTGTGAGTGTGAGTATGTAGGGAGGACAGGGGAGTGCTGGGGCAGCAGAGTGGCTGGGGGCTCGACCGCCAGAGCGTCCAATCCCGCCTGACCTCTGATGACTTTGGCCCGTGGCTCAGCGCTTCTGTGCTGTCGCTTTCCTCCTGGGGAGGGGCAGGGCGGTGCCCCCCTCCCTGGTGGGCTGTGGTGAAGGGAGTGCTGGTCCCAGCAAACGCTCAGCCTTGCGCAGCACACAGTAGCCACTCACTACACCGCTGCACCGGGAGGTCTCGCGGGCGGCCTCAGGGCAGGCCGAGCGCTGTGGACCTCAAATCCTGACAGCAGGTGCGAAACAGAGACCAGGGAGCTGCAGCTCAGGGCTGTGGAGTAATGGCCAAGCTCCCAGCCTTTTATGTATCCTCCTGCCTGATTAAACAAAAAGTGCTCCAGTCACTTGTCCTAGGTACAGCCTCTAGTAGCTCTCTTGTTTTGCGGGACATCATTGTTCATACAGAAAGGGTTTGTGGGACCTTGCAGAGGTGAGTTGGTGTTTGTCCTGCCTGAAGCCTGGCTGCCTGGGGAGGTGCCAGGTACAGGTCCACCTCTGCCTTCTGGGGAAACAGGGTCCAGCACACAGGCACTCTCACCGGGCGTGTTTTCCTTTCCCATTTGTCATTTGTCACTAGGCCCCCCCCCCCCCCCCCGTGTTGAGCGAGGCTAGTCATCCCAGCAGGCAGAGAGGCTGAGGGCCACAGAGAAGGCTATAAGCTCATCAGCTCAACTGCCCAGCTGGCTATGACCGTGGGTAGCTGTGTCCCTTCACAGAGTCATTCGTGTAAGTGACACTTTATCGAACACCTTACACCGGGCCCCATGTAAGCTCTTCAGGTATGTTATTTTCATTTGCACCTTACCTCATTATATGATTTGAGTGTCTTATCTCTGTTGAGGCGTGAGAGGGGGTTTGAACCTGGGGCCATCGGCAGCAAAGCCTCAGCCACGACCACCTCACACTCCACGGGCTTCTCAGGCAGGGCCTCAGGAACCACTGTGAGGAAAATGGAGTCCCGAGGGAGAAGGCGCTGGCCAGGAAGCCCCACCACGCAGTGGCTGCCCTTGTTACCAGCTTCCCCAACCTAGGGGTCTATAAATATGCGCTGAGTAAACCAGCAGAGAGGGCTGGAAAAACGCCCCACCCTGTCTCCGAGGTAAGACAGGAAAGAAAATATTATTGTCACCCTCTGGTGGATCCAGGCCCAGGCCGTCAAACTGTGAATCACCTGAGAGAGTCTGGTTTCACCGCAACCGCAGAAAAGGGCCCAGCTTCCAACCCAAACAACGTGCGCGCATCTGCTTGGAATTCACTGATTGATTTATAGGGCGCCTCCTGCCAGCCGGGAGGAGGAGACGGACAGGCCTTCTTGAAGCTGCCACCCTGTGGGCCAAGGGGGAGGGGAGAGGGCAACCCCTAATGAGGGAGCCGCCTGCTGTGGAGAGGCTTCCCCTAGCAGCCTGGCGTGAAGGCACAGACGGTGCAGCGGAGGGCAGCTGAGGCCTGGCAGAGCCCCCTGGCACCCCTCCTACAGCCTTTCCAGGGTCCCCTCAGTATCATGCTGGCCACTGGGTGGTTTGTCTGTGCCACTCAGTATAGTATAGCCTAACCTCCAGAACAACCCCACAAGGATCATGTTATTAATCCCATTAAAAAAATTTATTTATGTATGCATACAGAACTGAGGTACAGGCCAGAGGTGCAGGGGGGTGAGAGGATTCACCAGACAGAGTGGGGAGCAGAACAGGCAGACTGACCAAAATACACTGCTGAGGGGAGCAGCAGGTGCGTCAGGAGAGGTCTGCCACGCCATGTGGGTCGCCTCCGGGGTAGGTGGGGATCGAACTCATGCTGAAGTGGCTTAAGCTTCTCAGTGCTGTGCTTTAACCCGTTGTGCCACCAGGGAGGGCCCATTAACCCCATTTTACAGATGGGCAGGCCGAGGCTCAGATTGACAGTAAGGACTTGCTCAAAGTGACATGGTTCTCAGTGGCAGATCCTGGTTTCAGACCTTTGATGTTGAGGCTTGTTCTGTCAGTGCAGAGGAAGCCTCTCACTCAACCTCTTCCCCTGCCCCCGTGTGTGGGTGAGGGCGTCTAGGCGAGGAGCGGGGTCGTGGCTTGCCCATGGTCTCCGTGAGCTGTAGCATGGCCTTCCTCCCTCTGGCCTTGCTGCTGTATCCTAGCCACCTGGTCAGGCTCTACCTCTTCCACTGACATCCTGACCAGGCCCATGGAGAGTCACTTCCTGTTTTATTTCCATTGGCTCCTCCTGCCCATCCCTTCTTTGACCTCTGGGTATGTGGAAATTAGGGTGGGCAGGTGATGGCCTGAGGTGGCAGTAAGATGAGCTGGCCAGGAACTCAGTGGGGACATCGATACAGGACACCTGCTCCCAACTCCTGGGGCTGTGCCATTGCTCCATGTTGCCTCGTGGCCCTGGGCGGGTGGAGGCCTCTGGGCTGGGGAAAGAAGGAGGAAGGACCAGGTCCAGGACTGGCATGGCTCCCTCTCCGCTCTGACTCTGTAGTGCCCCTAGTCAACCCCATGTTGACTAGTTAACCCTAGTCAACCTTATCGGTCAGCCGAGGGTGGGACCTGGGCTCCTTTGTGATCAGCTGAGTCCTCCTGGAGGATCTGTTCTCCTGGACCAGTATCTGTTCGGCTTAATCTTTCACTCCTGCAGCCAGGGTGTATGGCAGTTGCTGTGAACGGCCTGGAGGGTGCCTTTACCTTTGGTTGTCTGATATCCTGCTCCAAGCTGGCCTGCAGTTATAATCTGTCAAAATAGAAACAATACAAGGAACCCCCCGCCCCCTTCCCAGATAGGTCCTGCCCAGTGGCCCTCCTACATCCATTGCTTCGCTCAGCTGCTCAGCTCAGCACCCCCTTGGACCACTTCGGTTCTGCCTTCACATCTACCCAGAGTGATCTCCAACCCCAGAGAACCCTGGCTCTCTTCTTCTGAGCTCTGAGACCTGTGTCCTCGAACTGGATCTTCCAAACAGGCCAGGAAAACCCAGGTCCTGTCATGGTCCTGTCTTCTGTGCCCAGGACCTGCAGGTGGGATGTGGCCTGCTGAGGGCTCCTGGTGGGCATGAATCAGACACCAGGGTGTAGACGGGAACTCTATTCGTACATCCTTTAACCTTTTCATTTCTTTTTCTTGCCAGTCCATGCTGGTTACGCCTTTCAGCATAATGTCGAATAGGAGTTGGGGGTGGAGGATGAACGACAAGGATGGCGGGCAATCATGTGTGCCCCCTGTATCAAAGGGAAACTTTGAACATGTACTCCTAACTGAAATTTGCTGTTACCTCCTTATAGATACTCCATCACTTAAGGAAGTGCTTTCTTTTATGGATTAACTGAAGGTTTTCCTTTTGAGTGATGATGAGTATTGAATTTTTTCATGTATTTTCCTGCAATTACTGAGATGCTCCTATTATTTTCTTTTTAATTTACTAATGTGGTAAATAACATTAACTGATTTTCTAATGTTAAGCTGGCTTTGAATTCAGTCTATCCAATTTGGCCATGATGTCTTTTTCCCATTTACATACTGCTGGATTCAATTTCATACTTTATTTAGAATTTTTCTATCTATATTAATGAATGAAATTAACTTAAAACTTTTCCTGCTCATGTTGTCCTTTTTGAGATTTAGTACCAAGGTTTTCCTAGACTTATACAATGAATTGGGAAAGACCTTTATTTCTTCTAGTCTCTAGAAAAGTGAATGCAAAATTAGAATTATTTCTGCCTTGAATGTTGTGTAGAAATCACTGAAAAGCCATCTGGGCCAGGAATTTTCTTTGTGGGAAGATTTTAGACCATTTGTTAAATTACTTTAATGCTTGTAAGACTGTTCAAGTTTTCTATTTTTCCTTTAATCAGTTTTGGTAAACTTTATTTCCCTAGAAATTTGTCTATTTTGACTACATTTCAAAATTATTGGCATAAAGATGTTCATAATGTTCTCTAAACATCTTTTTATTGCCTGTAGCATCAAGTGTTGTCTCATTTTTCTTCCTGTTATTAGTTATTTGTTCCTTTTTCTTCTTGTGATCTGTCTTAGTTAGTTGTTGGTCAGTCTTACTCATCTTTTGAAGAACCAGCTTTAGAACAACTTATTGATCTTCTCTACTGTATGTGTGGACATGTATACATATATATTTCCTATATTGTTGATTTCTGCTCATCTTTATAATTTCTTTTTTGCTTTTTTGTTGCTCTTTTTTCACATCATGGTTTGGATATTTAATTAGGTAACCTCACTACTTCTTGTACAGTCAAGATACTAAAAGCCAAGTACTACTTCAGTACAACCACATATGTTTTGGCCTGTAGAATTTTCATTATTAATCAGTCCATGTTTTTGACCTCTGGTTATAAGGCATGTTTCTTTTCTTTTCTTTTTTTTTTTTTAAAGATTTATTTATTTATGCATACAGAACTGGGGTACAGGCCAGAGGCTCGGGGCGGTGAGAGGCTTCACCAGAGACAGAGTGGGGAGCAGAACAGGCAGATCGGCGAAGTACACTGCTGAGGGGAGCAGCGGGTGGGTCAGGAGAGGTCTGGCTCGCCATGTGGTCACCTCCGGGGCAGGCGGGGATTGAACTCATGCGGAAGTGGCTTTAGCTTCTCAGTGCAGTGCTTTAACCCGCTGCGCCACCAGGGAGGGCCAAGGCATGTTTCTTAATGTTCAAACATATGAAAGCTTTAATTATCTTTTGTATCGTGGCATCGTGGTCAGAGAACATACTCTATTCATCTTAGCCTGTTCTTTCATATTGTGATCCAGTATATGGTCAGCTTGATAAATGCGACAGTAGACGCCACTGCTCTGGCTCTTCCCTGTCTTTCCTGCAGCCAGTGTTTGCTGGGTTACCAGCAAAAAGCCTGCTATTATTTTCAACATCTTACAAAAATAAGCCAAAACTTCTTTCAACCCTATATCTACCTCTAACCTCCTTCTTATTTCTCGCCTTCCCATTTGTTCTTAGCCTGGCTTCCCCTGAAGGCAGATTTTTTGGGGAACAGGCAGGATGCAGGATCGTGAGATGGAGGAATGAAACAGGGCAGGGGGAGAACCTATGAGGAGTGCATTATGGAGCAGCTGCCCCTTCTAAGCGGCCTTTAAAATGCACCCCAGAGCGCTGTCAAGGGGAAAGTGCTGGATAGCCATCCCTGCTGATCAGGGGTGCTCTGGAGGGCTAACTCCTGCCCACCTCAGGGCTGGGTGTGCGAGGTTGTAGCGCATGTGGTTCTTTTGTAGGAGACGCCATTCCCTGTCTGAAGGCAGGGAAGCCCACCTGCAACCCGCTGCTGTGCCTCTAGTAAGAGGCGGGTTGAGAGGAGGTCAAAGGAATGCAAGAGAAAATAAGAACCTTTTACAGCAAAATGAAAGAGCTGTTTAAGCTCAGTGTCTCAAGTTTCTTTCCTCCCATTTCCTCATGAGTTCCTGTCTGACCCTCACTCTACCCTCACCCCAAAATGGCTCTCATCAAAGTTTCTAGCAATTTCCATGGTGTGCTATCCAGGGACAATTCTTGAATCTTTATTTTAGTTGTCCTGCCGGTAGCCTTGGATATGGCTGGTCCCTTTTCTACTCCTTGTCCTGCTTCCTTCTCACAGCTTCAGGATGCCTTTGTGCCACAGTTTCCTTCTTTCCTCTGGCCACTCCTGGTCAGCTCCCTGAACTCTTGGCACACCCAGGGCTTAGTCCTGGGATGGCTTTCTTTTCTGTTGTACTCCCTGCCTTGGAAGTCTTATCCTGTGTCACTGCATTCAGTACCCTCTATTTGCTATTGATCCAGTTATGTCTCTGATGCTGGTCTGGCCCCTAAACTCCAGTGCTGTCAGTATCTCCATTTGCATGTCTAAATCCTATCCCAAACATGTCTACAAAATTGAGATTCTGTTGGTGTCCCCCAAATCTGTTCCTTCCCCTGTCTTCCCCATCTCAGTAAGTAACAACTACATCTTTATAGCGCATCAGAATAAAAACCTTGGGATCATACTGACTCTTTTCTTTTTCTGTCCTTGTAGCTGTCAATAAATCACAGTGGATCTAGAATCCAGTCACTTGTCACCACCCTGGCTGAAGCCGCCATTATCTCTGATTGATTGATTACAGCGGCCTTAGGCTGAAGTCTCTGTCTCTGCTTTTGTGCCCATCAGCACAGCAGCCAGAATGAACCCATGAAAGCAATGATTCTCAATTGGGGGACACTTGGCAATGTCTAAAGACATTTTAATTGTCACAGCTGTGTGTGTGTATGTGTGTGTGTGTTTGCATGCACAAGCGATACTAGGGTGTTGCTAAACATTCTATATTGCACAAAACAGCTGGATAAAAAATTATCCAGCTCCATTAGTAATTTTGTTCTACTTAAAATTCATCAAAAACTCCTTACCTTGTGCAAATGTAGAGATAAAAGAAGGTCTATAAAAAGACTTGGGAAGTCCTATGTGGTATAGGTCTCTCTCTCTCTCTCTCTCACATACACACATACACACACCAAACCACACCACACTACACCATACCACACCACCTCTCTTTATGCTGTCAGACTTATGCCTCTAGCCATGCTGACTTCTTACTGACTCTGGAACATGTTAAGTCTCCTGCTGCCTCAGGGCCTTGGCACTGGTCATTTCCTCTCCTGGAAAGTCTCCCAACGGCACAGAGACATCCAGGTCGCTCATCACCTGTTTCAGGTGCTTACCTAACCGGCACTTTTCAGTGAAGTCTCCTCTGAACATCTTATTCTTGCATCCTTCCTCAAATATTCCTATCCCTTTCCTGTGTTCTTTTCTTCCATATCACTAACACTCTACGTAATTTTCTTGTTTTTGCTTATTTCCGCACCCCCCCCCCAGAAGGTGTACTCACGAGAGCAGAGATTATGATCTATATTATTCACTGCTTTTATTCCTCGCACGTAGAATAGTCCCTAGTGCATCGCAGGAGCTCAACAAAAATGTGATGAATGAATGATGAATGAACAGTGTTTTGTAAAGTATAAGTACATACACGTGATTTCTGTGATGATTACACCGGGATGCTACTAAGGGAGATGCTGGAAACCCTGCCATGAGGGGCTTAAAAAATAACACAGATGGGGACAATTGGTTAACTATTGGGGAGGGGGGTGGATAAAGTTAAATCCTCACCTATATTATCCTGCAAAATACATTCCAGATGGATTAAGGAGTTAAGTGCAAATAATGAAACCACACAAAAAAAACAGAAGATATTCTAGGAAAATATTTATCTTATGTCTAGTTGGAAAAGATGTAGCTTTACATAAAAGCCATAGAAGTGATCTCTAAAGACTGCTGTATATGACTACTTGAAAATGTAGATTATTTTCACATATAAAAATTTATTAACAATAAAAGGCTATAAACACATTGAGAAAAGTATTTGCTACAGACAACAAGCCTGATATCCTGAATACCTCAAAACACTCAACCCCCACTCCCCCCAAGGCGAAAGCAAGCAGTTGGTACAGGAATATACAGCCAAACAATGTAGATACAAATAAAAGTGAACTATCTTTTCAGTCTTGCACATTAGCCAAGATAAAGGAAATCCTGAAGTTGGACCTCTCACCAGTCATTGGTGCGAGTGGCAATTGGGAGTCTTCCTTGAAGGCAGTTTGTCAGTGTGTTCCATAAGCTGGGGAATACTCAGTGCCCTTGACCCAGGAATTCCTCTTCTTGGAAGTTTCCTGAGGAAGCATTTGGAGATACAGACAATGATTTATGTTCCAGAGTGCTCATCGCAGTATCATTTATAATGGTAAGAAGTTGGAAACAACATAAGTATCTAGCAACAAGGAATAGCTAAATTAATTATGGTACAAACCGATGATGGAATAATATACACTCATTCAAAAGGCTTTTTTTTTTTAAACAAACTTTAGTGACTAGAGAAAAATGCTCATGATTTGCTATATTTTTAAAATTACTTTTTTAAAAAGATTTATTTATTTATGCATACAGAACTGGGGTACAGGCCAGAGGTGCAGTGGCAGTGAGAGGAATCACCAGAGACAGAGTGGGGAGCAGAACAGGCAGACTGATGAAGTACACTGCTGAGGGGAGCAGCGGGTGGGTCAGGAGAGGTCTGCCGTACCTCCGGGGCGGGGACCGAACTTGCACTGAAGCGGCTGTGGCTTCCTTCCAGTGCTGAGCTTTAGCCTTCTGTGCCACCAGGGAGGGCCCATGATTTGATATTTAATGTAGCAAATCATAAGTAACAATATGGTAGGATGCTAAATATTTGTATATATTTATAAGTATGTGTGTTTGTATGTAGGTATATATGCATGCATGTATGTGTGTATATACCCACACACACACACAACATAGGTGTAGTGGGAAAATGGAAATATCAGAATCTAAGTAATCTGAGAGATGAGATAATGGAATTAAAAACAGTTTTTGAAAATATTTCTCCACAAATTGACCACATATGATGCACACACACACACATTATATATAAATACATAGTTGTGTATGTGTGTGTGTGTATATATATATATATATATGAATCAATTATATATATAAATAAATCAATTTATATATTATATATATATAATTGATTGATATCTGGTATATATATTGGAAAGGAAAACCCAAGGTTTACAGGTTGAATGATGAATGCTTTAGGATGGCCTTCTCAAGGCCAGGAAGGATTGAGAAGATTCTCCAGGCTTTCCAGTGTCCATTTGATAGAGCAATTATTTATTGAGTCTAGAGAGACCTCCTGCTCTTATTGAGTGTGTGTTCAAGTGGAACATGAACAGATAGAACAATATGTAGATAATGATATTGCTAAGAAGAAAAGTGCAGCAGATGAGGGAATCTGTGGGACCTGGGGGCAAACAGGGAAGGCCTGTTTCTGTGTGAGGGCTGAATGACAAGCCCCATTCTTGAGCCACCGGGGCCAGAGCACACAGGTGAACGCATACACACACTGTCACAGCAACACAATCCAGGCAACTACTTACAATCCTCTCAACTCCTTACCTGAATATACAAACCTACCCACCCCAACCCCTGCTTTACACTATTCCCTCTCCTAAAATGCCTTTCTACCCATTCCCACCCGGTAAACTCACTTGTGAACTCACCTGGTAAACTCTGACTTAGCCTTCAAAGCTCATGGTCTTACCCCTGGTGCTGCTACAGACTGTGTTCAATGAATCAGTGAAGTGTTCCAGAAGCATTAGCTACCTCACCTGGCTGCCCTCCTGCCTTTGGTGTGTGTGACACTGGTGCTCTGGGTACTGGAGTGTCAAGGAGCTCAACAGTGCTGGGCCATGGGAGGACCAGGGATAGATAAGGTCACATTTATTTGTGGCACGTCCTTCGGGAATAAGTAAGAAAAGCCAAATGTTGTAATGCAGGGTATGCTGTTTAGACCAGAGAGCCACACCCGGTCCTGGCATGAGGACCGGGAGCTGGGATGGCCTCTGAAGTCACCAGGACAGGGGCTGCGAGGCCGAGGGACCAGCAGTGAGACAGTGCAAGGGTCACCTGGGGGACTGGTCCCTCGGCTGCCAGTGCTCATGCCCTCACTGTCTGTCTGTCTGTCTATCTGAGGGCCTCTGTACTCTCACGATAGGGGGCTGAGGGAGGTCAGGCTTATATGACCCAGAACAAGTTTTCACAGCACATCTTAGAGTCTTCTCCCATAAAATGGGGACAATATCATCTCCACATGGCTGGCACTGTGTTTTAAAACAAGTCATGCCAAGCCCGTGCCTGTCATGCAGCAGGTACATAATGGATGCTAGTTCTTCTGGCCCTCCTCCCTTCCTGTCCCACTTCCCTGGTTGAAAACCAGCTTGAGGGCTTCCAAGGGGGAGTTCCAGCCAGGCACTTTGCCCTTGCATTCTGCTATCTCTTCGAGATAATAAATACGAACAAAACCAAAATCCATTATTAGCTTCTTCTAGACTGTCTGCATGATTTATGGCTTCAAAGTGTCTCTAGTTAATCTGTCGAAAGGGATTTTAAATTTCATCCGTCTTCCCTGCTGGCAGCCTCCTCTACCTTGAATTCAGCTATTTGACATGTCTCGTACCAGGGTCCCATTTTAAAAACATTTACAGTGGGCCGGCAGGGGAAAAAAAATCAGAGATGGAGCAGCAAGTGGGAGGCTCAATTTGGCACATCTGCTTTTAATTCTACACATCTCCAAAAGTGCAAATAACTTGAAAGTTCGCCCAGGGAAGAGGTTTGCTGTGCCCACGAGGGCTGCCTTAGGTGACTTTAAAAGAGAGAGGGATAATTACTGAAAATGAATTGTCACTGAAATAGAAACCTCCAGATCTGTGGGCTGACCATCTGCTGCTCACATGTGCAGGCAGCTCTCCACACCTCCCCCTTCCAGGACGGCCAGCTCTCGGCTCCGTGGTTTTCTTAACCTCTGCCTCCGGGCCGCTAAGGTAATGAATTGTTCAAGGCTCATGCCAACTTTGGAAGGGCCGATCTGTGGTCGCAGTGTGCGGTTGTGATTGTGGGAACTGAAATGAGGGCACAGGCTGATGCTGCCCGCAGCGTGGTTCAGCAGATCAGTGGTATGACCCTGCGACTGTCAGACCCTGGAGAGAACCACACAGGCCCGAACACACATGTGCATGAGTCTGAACATCCAGGTGCACATATGAACACACACATGAGACCGAACACATAGGCGCATGCCCGAACACACATGTGCACGAACATGAGCACATACGTGCAGCCCGAACATACAGCCCCGTGAGCTCCTGAACATATATGTGTACTCCTGAACATGCACACGTATGAGCCTGAACATCTATGTGCATGCCTGAACACAACACACACACGGGCCCGATCATACATCTGCACACCTGAATACACATGTGAGCCTGAACATATATGTGCACATCTGAACACACAGGTGCACAAACATGAGCATATACATGCAGCCCAAACATACAGGCTCATGAGCCTGAACATATATGCTCATGTCTGAACACACAAGTGCACGAGCCTGAACATCTATGTGCATGCCTGAACACGTGCACATGAGCCTGATCATACATCTGCACACCTGAACACAGAGGTGTGTGAACATAAGCACATGTGTACAGCCTGAACATACAGGCTCATGAGCCTGAACATCTATGTGCACGGTTGAACACACACACACATGAGCCTGAACATGTATGTGCATACCTGAACATACAGGTGCATGAGCCCGCAGCAGCATGCTAAATGTCCAAAGCCCTGCCACGTGTATCAGAGGTGGGGAAGCTGAGTTGCATTCATTTATTTAGTTGAAATGTGTACAGTCCCTGTGCTATGTGCTAGTTTTGGAGTAAATCAGCCATGACTCTGCCGTCCTGCACCAGCGGGGTGGGGGCTTGGGGGTTGGGGGAAGAGAGATCAGGGAGGGGAGAGTGAGTGCCGCTGAGGGGCTGCCGGGATGTCTGTGCCAGTGTCCTGAGGAGGCGCCAATGCCATTGGGCCTCGCAGGGTTTATATGCATGTGACAGGCCTTTGCTGAATTTTAGTATACTCTGGTCTACTTTCTCTTTCCTGGGGGGTGAGCAAAACAAAGTCCATGCCCTCCACAAACAGAAAATAAAGATGTGAACAAAGAAACAGGATGCTTTTAAATAATGGGTGATTGAAAGGTGGTCCCACAGGGTGGGAGCGGGGCGAGTCCCTGTCGGAGCAGGTCCCTGGGGAGGTGGCATCTGTGCTGAGACTTGAATGGTGACCAGGAGCCTCACTGACCTGGGAGATGTGAGGACAGAGAGAGCAAAGATGTTCAAAGCTCCCCAGGTGTAACAGCTCAGGACAAGGCAGAGGCAGACGCTGGTTTCGTGCCTATAATAAAAATATAGCAAACATGTACTGCTCAGTTTCGGAGGCCTGGAAGCCTGGGATTGAGGTGTGCCGGGGTCTGGCGAGGGCTACTTCCTGCAGTTACTTAGACACCCACCTTCTTGTTCAGCTTCGCAGGGGAGAGCAGCAAAGCATGTACTCCTCTGGACTCTCCAAAGGGCCTCCTCACGCGCATGGGGGTGCCATCTGCAAGGTCTCACCTTTTTTTAAAAAAATTTATTTGTCTATGCAAACAGAACTGGGGTACAGGCCAGAGGTGTGGGGAGTAGTGACAGGGCTCACCAGAGACAGAGTGGGGTGCAGAACAGGCAGATGTACTGAAATACACTGCTGAGGGGAGCAGCGGGCGGGTCAGGAGAGGTCTGCCACGCCATGTGGGTCACCTCCCTTCTGGCCAGGGATCAAACTCGTGCTACAGTGGCTGTGGATAGCATCTTAGTGTTGTGCTTTAACCCGTTGTGTCACCAGGGAGGGCCCCATATTCTGTTTTTCTTTAAAGATTTATTTATTTGTGCATACAGAACTGGGGTACAGGCCAGAGGTGCAAGGGCGGTGACAGGATTCACCAGAGACAAGAGTGGGGAGAGGGGAGCAGCGGGCGGGTCAGGAGAGGTCTGCCACGCCATGTGGTCACCTCTGGGGCGGGGATCGAACTTGTACTGAAGTGGCAGCGGCCAGCTTGCAGTGCTGCGCCCTAAGCCGTTGCCCCACCAGGGAGGGCCCGCGTTCTGTTTTTTAACAGAGTTTGGCTGGAGCAGAGTAATGAGGGGGCTGATAATGAGACTGAGCCCATTCAGGACCATCCGTCCTCGGGGATGGGGTTCCCTGAGGAGGGGCAGAGATGGGGGGTCCTAGGGAGAAGTGGCAGCTTGTAAAGCTGAGATTGCTGAGCTACGGAGGACAGATCCCAGAGTGGTGTGGGGAAAGCTGCGTTCGGGGGAGGTAAGGGCGTGTCTGTCCATTGGACTTGCCAACGACCCCACCAATTGCCGTGAAGCGCACGGCAGTATGTGGGCAGGGCCTGGTCAGGTAGAGAGGTGTGGGCTGTGGCTGAGGCGGCTGGACCTTGCCCCGGCCCTGCTCCCTTTGCCATTTCTAAGAGCAGCCTGTGCCTGGTGGCTCCGCAAGGGGGCTCAGGGACAGAGCGGCCACAGGGCTGGGTGGCTGGGAAAGGGAGTCAGTGAGGGACAGTGTCCAGGGTCACTGCAGGGGACGGGGGCTCTGCTTCTGATGGAGGAGGCTGTTGTGGTGGCAGGTGGTCCCAGTCCACAGAAAATATTCGCCATTTTGCCATCAACCGTGATGTTACAGCTTATCATTGATGCATTATACTGAGAAAAGTATTTTGTTTGTTGAATTATCCTTTTTACACACGGCTATATTGGATTTGTTAATTCTTTAAATAAATTATTTTTTATAATCTTTTTTAAAAAGATTTATTTATTTATGCATACAGAACTGGGGTACAGGCCTGAGGTGCAGGGGCGGTGAGAGGATTCATCAGAGACAGAGTGGGGAGCAAAATAGGCCGACTGATGAGAGAAGCAGCAGGCGAGACAGGAGAGGTCTGCTGCACCCTGTGGGTCACCTCCCTGGCCGGGGATTGAACTCACACAGAAGCACCTGCGGCTAGCTTGCAAGTGTTGTGTGCTAGCTCGTTGAGCCACCAGGGAGGGCCAGATTTGTTAATTTTTCAAGAGTAGTCATCAAGTGTGATGCACTTTAACTATAAATACAAAAATAGTAAAGAAAGACTAAAAAACAACTTAGTTGAAAACTGTAACAAGTTCTAAAAGATAGGTAAAGTAGCAATCCAGGAAGTAAGGTCGGCAGCCATATCCTAGTTTTATGTTAATTGCTAGAAGTAAGAAAACGAAAGTTAAGTTTCTTGAGAAATTAGCAAAAATTTCCTGAAAAAAAGGCAAAACAGGAAGTGGCACAAAAGAATGGCCTTTAAAATGTGATATGAGGCCCTCCCTGGTGGCGCAGCGGGTTAAAGCACAGCACTGAGAATCTAAAGCCGCTTCCTCATGAGTTCGATTCCCGCCTGCCCCGGAGGTGACCACATGGCGTGGCAGACCTCTCCTGACCCGCCCGCTGCTCCCCTCGGCAGTGTATTTCGTTGATCTGCCTGTTCTGCACTCCACTCTGTCTCTGGTGAATTCTCTCACCCTCCACATCTCTGGCCTGTATCCCAGTTCTGTATGCACAAATAAAATAAAATCTTTAAAAAAAAAATGTGATATGATACTGGAGGCCCCTACGGTGAATTACCATCAACCGGTGGCTTACAGACAGCAGGAGGGTCCGATCTGGAGGCTCTGAAAGAGTCTGGCATTGGGTGCTGACTGGAAGTTCTGGGGCGTCTTCCAGCGCGGTGGCCCGTGGCACCCCCTGACTGGTGACCTGGGCTCTCCTCTGAACATGGTATGAACCGTGTCCTCTCTTGTGTCCCCTCTGTGTATCTCACAAACAGGCTTCCCACGGGGTGTTAGGGCTCCTGGATAATCCAGAAAAAGCACCTCATCTCAAGATCCTTAATTTCAGTACATCTGTGAAGACCCTTTGTTCTACATAAAGTCACAGTCACAGTTTGCGGAGTGGGCACACCTTTGCAGGGGCCGCCATTCAACCCCTAATCTAGTGGAATGTCAAGATTTCCTGTGTGGACTATTGATGCTAGATTCCTGATGATGAATTACACCAAATAACACTACTAAATAGGAAGACTAATCCAACTCATGATTCTTAATTTTGACCACTTTAATATTTTTGAATATGTTGCTGTGAACACAAAATGAAAATGTATTAACTCCAACGAACCATCTCCTCTAACCCAAATTGTTGTCATCTTTATAAATGGTTAAATTAAACAAGTTTGGGGTTACTGTTTGGGTAATTTGGGATTGTAGCCATTTGGCAAAGTAATTTGTGGCTAATTGGCTTTTGATGAATCGGTCATTTGACACATTGATTTTTGGCCAACTGGCTCTTGGAGAATTGATGTTCCTTTGGTTGGGGCGCCTCCCCTATGGGCCTGGGACTTGATGCTAGGGCCAGGCTGGGGGCTGCATGGGCGCCTGGCAGGCTGAGCTCCTGGTCTGGGATCCAAACGCTGTCTTAGATCAGGAGGGGAGAATCCCAGAAGACCTGGCCACCTTCCAGGCCATCCGATTCATCCTGAGAGCCTGCGCTGGGTGAGGCTGTGTGAGGTTTGGGGACACAGTAATAACAGCACGACAGCGACCTTTTATTCACTGTGCCCGGAGCCCTGGGCTGTGGCCTTCCTGGCATGATCTCATTTGGACCCTGTGGCAAACCACGTCTGACCATCTTCGTTTTACAGACAAGGAAAGGGAGGCTTGTAGAGAGCTAAGACCAGACCAGCCAGTGACTGACAAAGTTCAGACTCCAGACCAGGTGGGTTTTATGTCCCCAAAGCCCATGCTATTAACTGCTGGGCCAATGTGGAGCAGATGCAGTTAGTGCCTCAAGCAACGGCTTGCTGGTGCATCAGCTCATTCGTAAAGAATTTCTTTTTCTTTCTTTTTTTTTTTTTTGCATAGAAGAACTGGAGTACAGACCAGAGGTGCAGAGGTGAAAGGATTCACCAGAGACAGAGTGGGGAGCAGAACAGGCGAATCTACTGAAATACACTGTGTAGGGGAGAAGCAGGAGAGATAGAAGAAGTCTGCTACCTCATTTATAAAGAATTTGTAAAGAATTTCTGAGGGCCTCCTTGCAGTCCAACCGTGGAGCCCTTTCCTGCTTCTTCAGTGAGCAAACTGAGGCCTGGAGGAGGTGAGATTTGTCAAAGGTGATATGCGGGTGGGCCTGGGGCCAGGTTGGGCTGTGTTCCTCCGGCCTCTGCTGCCTCCGCCTCCAGCCTGCCTCCTGGATTTCTGCTCCTTTGTGTTCTTGTCTCCTGAGTGGGACAAGTCCCAGCACCCTCCCAGTCTTCCATCCCCCAGCCTTCCTTGTTTATGTCCATGTTAATGGGCCTTTGCAGGCTGGCCCAGCTGCCGAGCGTGAGCCAGCGAGCCACCTGGAGCTGCGTCTGCCACAGAATGTTTACGGTGCGCGGAGCCGAAACGAAACAACATCCATCTTGTTGACTGCTCCCAAACACTGCACTCATTCATGGCCAGCCTGGGGTTCCCTGCCTGGCAGGGAGCTGCCACAGCTCACCCGGCAAAACCTGGCAGCAGGACGGGTGAGAAGAGAGCAGGCTGACTTCAGGGAGTCATGCCCTGAGCCGGCTGGCCAGCCAGCCCGTTTTCTTTTCACCCTGTCCTCTAACCACATGCCCCTGTTAAGGTGGCAGGGCTGTCTGGAGAAAGATGCCGGCAAGGGGCTGGCAGCATCGGCCCTGCCCCACGCTGGCCATGGAGCTCGGTGGGGACCAGATCATCTGTGTAAATGGGTAGTGTATGTCTTGGAGGATGGCAGCTGGTGTCCTGGAGGCAGCCCAGACTCACCTGGCTGGAGTCCTGGCATGGCCCTCCTCACCCCCAGACTCAGTTTCCTCATGGCTCCGGCAGGACTTGGGATGACCTTGCAGAACAGCTGGGAGAGCTTTTGAGAAGCATGCAGACTGAGTTGTCCTTCTGACTGTCCTGTCTGCTTCACTGCCAGGGCAGCATTGCCTTCTCTAACTACCCTTAAGAGACAGCAGCAAGATGCGGTGCAGTGAATGCCTGACTCTGGAGCACCGGGGCCAGGCGTGGCTGCTGGCTGTATGCCCTGGACGAGCTCCGTGCTCTGTTGGCCTCACTTTTTCTTTTCTGTAAATCAGGAGGCTGAGATTAGATTATCTTTCAAGGTTATTTTAGCCCCTGCACCTTATATCTCCTCCCGGTGTGGGTAGTTTTCCTAGGAATGGCCTCCTGGGGCCTGGGGGTGGGGTGAACCCTGTAGCCCTTGCTGAGAACTGCAGACTGGAATCACAGGTCTTGGGTTAGAATCCTAGGTCCACTTCCCTCTTGGTGTTACTCAGAAGTCATTTTATCTCCCTGGGCCTTGATTTCCTCATCTGCAAAATGGGTTCGTTGGTCTGTCTCGCGAGACTCTTGAGGTGCTTAGATGTCACATCAGCATGTGCTCTGACTTCCCAGGTAGGACACACACTACGTGACATGGTGACAGCTGCAAGAGAGGGGTTCCCAGTGTGTCTGGGGGCAGTTACCACATGGGGAAAGGGTGCTGGGGTCAGGGGAGGCTTCATGGAGGTGGTAGCCACATGGAAAGGAGAATGAGGGGAAAGCATTTTGCCTCCTCACCCTGGGAGTAACTTCAGTCCTGGCACTGATCCTTGCTCGTGTCCTTTCGTGTTTGTAGGTCTTATCACTTCCCGGGTGGTGGCCTCCCAAGGGCAGCTCTGGTGTCTGGCTCATCCCTGTGACCCAGAGTCTGTGCCCAGCACACAGTTAGGAGCCGGGGGCAAGGAGCAGCGTGCATGGGGAGGGGCTGACCCACTGCAGAGAATACCGCGTTCTATGGGGAGTGGCAACCCAGGCCAGGCTGGGCAGGCCTGGTGGGCAGTGAGGACCCCCACAGATAGGGCCTGTGAGAAGCAGAGCTTAGGCCCGAGTCCACAGCTTCCCTTATAGAGGCCTGCTGCTGTCTGGAACGAAAATATAGCTAGGTGCCACTTTTGTGTTCAGACACCTGTTGGGGAACGTTTATTCTGTTTCTTTCCCTGCTCTCTCCGTGTGGGTTGAGCTGTAAGAGCTGTCAGAGAATGAGGTCTATCCCTGGCCAACCCACTCCAGGGCCTGCACGCAGGGGCTCGTCTCTTGTCTCTCTCTTGGCAGTAAAGTGTCAAGCATCCTTCCGGCTTTGCTCAGACCTTACCTGCTATATTTATTTGTTCTTCCAATAGGTCTCTGGAGGCATGAGCCATAGTACACGGTCCAGGGAGGTTCTGGGGGCTGCATGGCTTTGGGGTAGCACAGAGGAAATAATGAGGGCTTGCTTAGTGGGGGATGGCAAGCACAGGGGAGAATGAACAGGCCTGGGGAGCTTCTAGGGGCTGGCACAGCTGCAGGGTAGAGTGTGTCGGGGAGCTACAAGAGGGGGTTGCACAGAGGAACAAACAGAATGTTCAGGCTGAAACCTTGAAGGTAGTGGGTAGTGGGAGCCATGGAGAGATAGGAGCAGGGGTGACCGACCAGTCAGATTTTGTGGCTTGGGAAGGTCAGTTGGCTGTAGTGGGGTGCATGGAGGGCTTCAGCGAGGGTTAGAGATGGACGGTGTGTGAATTGAGCAGAGTGAGCATGGGAGGAGGGCATGCACAGAGCTGTTGGGGGAGAGGGAGGTAAGGAAAGACAAGTCAGGGAGCATAGCAAGAGAAAGGGGAGGTTTAGGGTGGGGGAAGCAGGGAGAGGGGAGGTAAGCTCCTTCTGGGGTCTTAAGCCCCAGCAGCTGCCGATCTGGGTCTCTGCTGTGAGGCCTCCCCTGCCTGCACCCTCTCTGCTGCCCCCTCCCCCACCTGGGCATGCCCTCAGCTTCCCTCCCCTCCCCTGGGGAGCCCACACTGGGCCCATGCACCTGCCTTTAGGGGTGATTTTCTGGGCTCAGAGCTTTCTGTGTGTCTCTGGTCTGGTCCCAGACCCTGGGTGTTTCATACATCATGAAATGGGCCTCAGAGCGGCTCAGCCCAGGCGAGTCAGAGCAAATCATGGCTCTTCCCATACTCCCTTGCCACGTGACTTTGGAGTAGACCCCATTTTTCCCATCTGAAGAACCAGGGGTTGGCCTGGGTCAGTGGTTCTCAAGATGCTTGCTTTTGCTAACAGGCCGTTTTATATTGCTCCTTCCTCTCCTGAAATGAAATTCATAGATAATGTAGCCAGGCTGCACCATCATTTACAAAGATTCCATGTAATGTCTCAGCTGTATTATTAAGAAAAATGAAAGGGAAGTAGCTCCTAAGTAACAGTGCGTTTCCCATGTGCTCGGGCGTGACGGGGCCGGAGCCGGGCGGGGGCAGGTCGCCCGTGGCTGCACCTGCGGTGCGTGTGGCACCCCGAAGTCCGACCTCGCTCGGACACAAATCACAGACCGTGACTAAGGGTGACGTGTTTTCTGAAATGGTGAACAACTCCTGGCCACATTCCAAACACAACAGAGTACAGTCTCTCCTTGATTTACATGGTGGTTCCATTCCTGGAAAATTCAGTGTATGTTAAAAGCATGAAAAAAGTACTTTGTGTTTACGTGTAAAGCGGGGCTGTGTTCTAGGTTTAGATGACCAGGTTGCTTGTTTACAGTTAGATTGAATATCTGGCAAGATGTTCAAAAGTTAATGTAGCAGTGCTCACCACCCTTAGCCAGTGAGTGAGTCAGCCATCTCTGGCTCCTCCCCACCCCCCTCTAAATGACAGTGGTTCCTGGTCATCGTGACCACTGGAATCCCCTGGTGACTTTCAGCATCTTCCGGGGGAGGGGACGCCCATCCTGGAAAACCTCTGCTGTCCTCCTGTCCTTTGTGCTGGTGGGTGAAGGTGCAGACTGGAGCACTGGGTGTAAATCCTGGGAGAGGAGGGTGCTGAGGAGGAAAGCAGAATGCCTTGTGGGACATGGTAGTCAGGGAGGGCTTCCTGGAGGAGGGGCCCTGGGAACTGGATGATTCCAGATCTGGGGCCTGAGGCAAGGTGATTTATCAGAAGTGAAAACAACTTCTGCAGCTTCCTTAATTGGCTTTGCCAGGCTGTTTGGCCACTCTGTGGACAAATTATCTTCCTCAGAGTCTAGAAGCTCTGAGCTTCTCCGAGGGATAGGAGCTGCACGCTGTCTGCTCTGTGCCCTCCTGTTACAGGGCACCCCAGTCTGAATTGGGTTGCCCGTCCGTGGGTCTTCACCGGCGTGCTTATGATGCAATTGTATTATGGACACACTCAAAAAGGCTCAATAATGGATTTATTTATAAGGAGAAAGGTAAAGGAACAGCCCAGGGGAAAAGGGAGAGAAATACAAGGTAACTAGACTGTCCTACCAGTTCTGCTGACTTGGACTCCACCGGCACACTGAAAACCGATCAAGAGCCAAAATGATCAGCCGCGAACCACCAGGCCAAGAGACCCCCAGAGCCCACATGTCCGGTTTTATCCCAACCTGGCTGCTCAGCTCCGCCCTCCCATCCTCAGTAGTTCCAGTATCTGGAGAAGTGGTGGAGTCTATGAAACCTGTACCTGTTACAATTCCCTCCTTTTGATTTTCATACCACCATATCTATGGTGGCACAGATTTTAGGGTACAGTCAGTTACCAACATTGTCCATGAATGTCCAATATGACGGCCATAAGTGGAAAATAGTCCATTAGTGCATGTGAAAGGAAAAAAAAAAACTTCTGGTGTATATCAAAATCACAGTAACAGAACAAAGCAAAACTTTAAAAGTTGTTTAAAAGGTTCTCTCAACCTTGATCCCAACTTTGTTCAACTTGTATGCACAAGTTATTTACAGATACATGTTAGCTTTTATTTTTCTATTTTTGCATAAAATCACAGGGCAGAATAATCAATTGTAACAGGTACAGGTTTCACTCCCTGGAGCCTTCCTGCAGGATGGCAGCATTTTTCTTTGTCAGAGCTACTGATCCTTCTTGGAGAGCCCCGAGATGGGCCGGAGGGGGGGTTTCTAGTGTCCTCCCCACCACCTCTGAAGCTGAGCATTGCCTCCTGCCCCCATCTGGTCTTCTTTCCAGCCTTAGAAGCTATTTTTGAGCAGTTTGGGGGAACATTTCATCAGTTAGAGGGAGAAAAACAACATGAGCACAGGCGTGAACTAATTAGCTTGATTTAGGGGAAGGAGTTAAAAAAAAGGGCATTCATGAAATAATAAATATATGCCTGACATAAACATTTATGGTCATGTATTTACTGAAAAAACACAGATGGAATATGTTTGTCTTTGAGAAGTTTTTATGGATTTCAACAGCCATTTCCTCTGGACTTGTCATCCCATGACTCTCCTGACTGTTTCAGGCTTAGACAAAAACAAAGGGGTTTTAGTGATGGCCATTATCACTCTCTGATGATTCTGGCCTGGGCTGACACGGGGCTCAGGGCACTCTTGGAAGTTGCAGGCCTTCTCATCAGAGATGCGTGGGGTTTTACAACGTCTGGATCAGAGAATCTCCTTGTGTTTGATCCATGACATCAGAGAGTCTTAGAACCCTACTCATTTCGATGCTTTACTTTATAAAATTACATCATCTCCGAATGAGGGAACCATAGAATTTTAGAATCCCAATGCATGGGAGTTCCTAATCTTAAATGTTGGAGTCATGAAGGCTCAGTATGGCAATCTGAGCTTCTTAAGGGATTTCGGTGTTTCCTTACTGGCAGCCCGCCCCCACCCTAAAGATAGGAAGTGGCACAGTGCTTTCTCCTGCCAGCCCTAAGGCCCAGCTTTGTGCTTCTCCCTTCCCATTCAACCTAGCACCTCTGTCTCCTCCCCCCACCCCACCCCAACTAGCAGTGATTTATACCTGGTGTGAGAGCATTTTCCAGGTGGGTGGGAGTAGAGGGAGAAAGACTGGGGGCAGGGGAAGGGGAGGAGGAGAGGCTTGGAGGTTGTAATTCTGCAGTAGGAGAAGGAGAGCCCCAGACCTGTCCTGAGGAGAGGCAGCGCTGGGTTCCACCAGCTACCTTGGCTCTGGTGAGCTCACCTGTCCCCTTGGCGCTGTCCAAGGGGTCCCCTGGACCTGACCTAGGGTGGCTCACACTCCTGCCCTGGAATTGCTGGCAGCCGACTGGAAAGGAGGGGCGTAGTCACAGACTAGAACGCAGGACGGTGTCAGTGCGAGTGAGGGCCTAAGTCCAGCCCAACTCTGCCTGTGGTTGATTATCAAGGATGGGTTTTGGAAACGTTTTTTTATTATTGAAAGATTATTTTGAAATATGTAATACAGAGATTTAAAAGTTTACATCCAGGACAGTTCCCTCTTCGTGTGTGTGTGTACGTGTACATGTACGTGTGTGTGTGTGTGTGTGTGTGTGTGTGTGAGCCCTTCTGTGAGTTTTACTAAATGCATGGTCGCTTCTGGCAGTAACCAGCCCCTCACCCAGCTGGAACAGATTGCAGAAAATACTCCTTTGGTCAACCTCACTTTCCTTCATGTACTTATGTCCTTCTAAGATCTTTTCTCAACACAAAACTCAGACATCATTCTACACCATAATCAGGTCCAGTTGCTCCTATGCTCACCTTCCAGTGGCACATTGGGTATAAAACCTAGGTCCTCTCCAGGCCCCACAAGACCAGGGACAGACTCAGCTTCCTCTGGCCCCGTCACCGGCCTCCTTCAGCCTTGCCCATGTCGCTCCAGCCACGCCAGCCCTCAGCCTTCCACCCTGTAGAACTCCCCCAACGGCCTCTGCAATCACTGCTCCCTCTGTGGAAGACCCCGTCTGTGTCCACACAGCCTCCCTCAGGCCTCTGCACAGATGTCACCTTTGGAGAGCTCTTCCCCAGCTGTCCTCATCTTCTTTACTTTTCTAATGTCTTCCCTTTATTTTACTTCACATCATTTATCTCTACCTGATATTACAGTACCTATTTATGTGTTCGCTTTTGAAATCACCTTCTCCCTGTTCAAAATGTAGGCACCAGGACCCTATAAACTTTCCTTCATTGTTCCTCACTGCATTCCTGGTGCTTAATCCAAGCACCTAGTAGGCATTCAGTATATGTGTATGAATGAATGAATGGGTAATTGGTATTTGATGTATTGATTTTTTTACTTTTTAATTATTTAAGTTATTCTCTTGTATATGACATTTTAAATCCCCCTCTTCTCATTTAATATAATTCAAACAAATATCTTCCCCTGTAATTCAAATCTTGAGTGAATCCAGTCAAAAGTAGGATTAAGCAAATTCATATAAAACATGACTGGCTGTTGACAGGCACTCCTAGCCTCTGACTAGCCACTTCCCAGGTGGAGCAGTGAAATTTTATCTTTTTCTTGGGGACTAGAGAAACAGGGTGGAGGGCTTAGGAAATGATGCCCCATAACCATTTGACATGTTCTTAGTTCACTATGTGATGTATACTTTGTAAAAGTGGCTGTTCCCAACATAGCTAATAAATGAAAGCATCCCCCCCACTACACCAACTAGAAAGTGCACCCAAAATATCATTTTCAAATTAGTTGTGTAATAACACAGCTCTGCACTTTTAAGTAATTGAAGTTTGGGGACTACACTTACTGCATGATAGTGGAGCTTTGCTGAATTAGGTTTAATGGCTACATAAAATTCTGCTGAGTAATTTTATTATAGTTTACTTAATCATTCCATTATTGGATATACAGCTATTATTTTTAAAAAAAAGATATTTATTTTTAGTTACACAGAACTGGGGTACAGGCCAGAGGTGTGGGATTGAGAGGATTCACCAGAGACAGAGTGGGGAACAGAACAGGCAGATCCATTGAAATACGCTGCTGAGGAGAGCAGCAACTGAGATAGCATCCTATTTTTTTTTTTTAACTATAAAGGATCCTGAATGGTGAATTAATAATTTTTGTAGCAAGAATACTAAGAGTAGTGGGACTGCAGAGATAATGGTGCTTTCCTAAACTGCTAGTGGTATAAACTGACTTGTTCCTTTGGAGAGTAGTTTGAATACCAGGTAACAAATTCTAAATTTTTCATGTCCTTTCAGTTAGTTATCTTACACCTGAGAATTTATTCTACGGTTATAACTATGGTTGATATAAAGACAGATTTATAGAGAAACTCATTACATGATTGCCTCTAGTTTTAAGCTTTCCCAAACATCATAGTCCCAACTACGGAGGGTAAATTAAATAAAGTGTGTGTAACTATATGTTAGAATACTATTCCGACATTAAAAAAAAATCTTCCTGTGGAAGGAAAATGAAAACAATAGGAAGGGGAGAAAATGTTCCAATAAATATTGATGATACAAAATGTTGATACTATCTGATGATGCTTAAACATATGGAGGGCTAATATTAAAATACCCAACAGTAATAACTAAAAGAGAGAGAACATAAAGCTAAAGTGATGTTCTTTCACTTTTTAGTCAATAGTAAATTAACTAATCTTCATCAGACTATAATAAATCAAGGATGACTGCTATGGTTGCTAGGAGAACCACTAATAATAAAAGGATGTGTATTTAACAAACTAAGAGAGGAGACAATGGAATGATAAAAAATAAACTAGGTGAATCTGACAGATAAGGAGAGACAAAGAATATAGACTAAATGGGACAAATAGAAACCATAGTAAAAATGTAGGTTTAATCTTCAATATGCATTAGTTACATTAAGTGGCACTCAGGAACAGTGGACAAAGTTGTTTTATAGAAGAATATTTTATTAATAAGGATGTTTCTGGTTCTAAGTAATAGAAAACTCATCTGAGGAGACATGATGAGAACTTGTCTCATACAGGTGGCCCTACCTAGTGCCACCAGTGCTGTGACTCGGTTTCTTTACTGGTTTTCGGGTTGAGTACCTCAGTTGACTGCGTCCTTTGTCTCCAGCCGCTTCCCTGGGGATCACAGGTGGCTTCTGCTCACTCCTCAGGGCACATGTGTCTTGCCTTCCCATGTGGGGAAGTGGGGGCTGCTCTCCTGGTCCCCAAACAAAAGCCCCAGGCCTCTCACTGAACCAACACGCATGGCATGCCTGCTTCTGAGCTGGTCACTGGGGGGACACACAGGGTGGTGGGGCTGTGCGGGTCACTTAGCGTCTGGAGCCCACCTCGGAGTGGGACTAATAGGAACAGCGATGAGAACTAACAGTGCCTGCTGTGTGCCAGGGGCACCATTCTGGGTGCTTTATATACGGTACATGAACCCCTTTCATTTATTTATGCATACAGAACTGGGGTACAGGCCAGAGGTGCAGGGGCGGTGAGAGGCTTCACCAGAGACAGAATGGGGAGCAGAACAGGAAGATGGGCAAAGTGCACTGCTGAGGAGGGCAGAGGACTGGACAGGAGAGGTCTGTGCCATGTGGGTCACCTCCGGGGCAGGCAGGGATCGAATTCATGCTGCAGTGGCTTTAGCTTCTCAGTGCTGTGCTCTAACCCTCTGCGCCACCAGGGAGGGCCCGATATATATTTTCTAATTGCTGCCTAGGTACATTTTCTCATTTCTCCTACCACATGTATGCACTAACTTGGAGGGAAACCGGCTCGTGTGTGTTTCTATACACGCATACCTGCATGTTCATGAGTTACCTGCCTTGAGCAGCTCACTTCCCGGCCTGGCCTGGCACAGAGCTGTGCGCTCCCTGGTTTCTTTGCGGCGCCATCCTGAGGTGAGCCTGCTCAGGTTTTACTGGCCCGAGTCTCCATAAATCTAGCTTAGTTTTAAAGGGGAATTTATGGAGTTTTTGTGATCTGGGATAAGAGCCGGCAAGCAGTCATAAGCCCGGCGTGAGGCCTCCAGCACCAGGCTCTGAAGTTTCAGAGGCCCTGCTGGGGTTATGGGCCTCCTGACGGCCATGAGGGCCCAGGGCGGCTCCAGGGCCAGTGGGCCGCCGCTCGCTCATCCTGCGGACTGGAGACTGGGAAGAAGCCCTGCTGACTGTTTGCTTCTCCTTTTTCGGAAGTCCCCAGTTCTTGCTGGTCACCAGGCAAACCTGTGGGGTTGAAGAGGAGGGAGAAGAGAAGAGAGATGGCCCATGAGGCGGACAGGCTGGGGAGTATGAGTGCGGCGTGGCCTTGACCTCTGCTAATGCGTCTTTAAGAGGACTGCTCACCCTCCCCTGGCGTGGGAAGCACAGCCACGTGTCTGCTGCTCTCCAGGGTCTGGAACCCCACTGCACTGAAGGGAAAGCAAGGGCTGGGCAAGGGGGCCTCCCCGCTATTCTGTCCTGAGCCTGCAGACACCAGGCTCAGTCTCAAGGCCCCATTAACCTGAGGCAACGGCTGCCCACTGCATGGGAAAGTGGGCGTCCTGGAGACAGGTCACCCTACAGCAGCTGTTGAGAAGGCAGACAGAGGGACCTGTGGTAAATCGGTGATGCGCCTCTTCATGTAGCATCTCATTCACGCTTCACAGCCACACTCTAGAGCTGGGATTGAACCTCCATTTTACCGAGGAAGAAATTGAGGCTCAGAAGAGTGAGGCAGGTCATCTACATCAGCCCCAACATGCCTGGTAGCCAGTACTTCAACCCGGGTGTGCGTGACGAAACTGCTTCCTTAAGTCACCGTGTCTGGCGCACAGCAGGCACGAGCGTGGCCTTGGGACAGCGCTTCCAGCCACCCCCTTGTCGGGGTTCCCATGCAGCGTGGTCCCACCTGCCTGCTGCACCAGTAAGACAGCCTCTCCCTCATCTGGATCCCTATCGTCTCTTCTCTGTGTGTAGCAAATTGGACAGAATCATGTCTTGGGATTTACTGGCTGCTGGGGAGGCAGGACTTTATTCGCATGTAGTGACCTCAGTGTGACAGTACAGAGGACTCGAATCCGACCCTGGTGACATGGTGGAGATTTAGGGCTCAGAACCTGTTGAGTAGCTGGCATGTGCTGGGCGAGCAGAAGCTACTCACAGCAGCTATTTCCAGGGGCTGCTGTGAGCGCAGGTGGGATGTTCAGAGATGGTGGCAGAGAGCAGAGAATATTCTGGAAGGAGATACACTTCCACTGAGTTTGTGGAAACAGAGGGGTTCAGGGTGCTCACACAGAAGAGCACTATGGGGGTGCAAGGTAACAATCAGGTAAAGGGGTGAATCCATGTTCAATTCTGTTCATTCAATACTTGACAATGATTTTCCATATTATCAGCTCTACCTTGTAACATTCTCCCCATTCTATAGGTGCAGACCATTTGATAGCTTCAGATTTTGAATCCTTGTCATTCTAGCTACAAAGTACTTTTTAACCGCTACACTAGGTTAGGGGTTTGGCAGTCTAGCCTAAGCACCAGTGAGCTGTTTTTCTAAATGAAGTTTTATTGAAACAGATCTACTCATCTATTTATGTATTGTCTATGGCTGCTTTTCACGGCACAACAACACAGAGTTGTGTAGCTGTGGCAGAGACTGGATTACCTGCAAAGCCTATGATATTTCCCACCTTGCCCATTACAGGAAAAGCTTGCTGACCAAATGGCTGAGTCCTCTGCTTGCTGTGTGAGCTTGGGTAAATCGCTTGCCCCCTCTGAGTCTGCCCAGCCAGCTCCTGAGGGTTGCAGCAAAGCTCCAGAGCTGATGATTGTAAAATATTTTGTAGCCTGTAAAGTGTGATTCTCTACTACCCGCCTGGTACCTGGTAGGCATAAGTCCGCTTGGCGAGGAACAAGGAGTAGTCTTCAGGTAAGCCCTTCCCAGACCTGGCTGCTGGCTGCTCCCGGGGCCTGCAGGGAGGCGGCATCTGGGCCCTGGATGCTGAATGCATCATTGTCTTTCATGCAGACTTGGCAGGTTTCAGCATAAATTAAAATTCTTGTGGGGAGTCACCTTATATGTGGTGCTGCTTTATAGGCAAGTCATTACGGTAATTTGCAAAGTTCTCTGGTGTGTAACTGGAGCCATTTGCTTCAGATTTGCTAGCTGTGACCTCATTCAGGCTTCCCAGCCTGCATTTGGAGCATATCCTTCTGAGTCTGGCCTGACGGTCATCCAGACCTGACCTTTGTGGAGAGAGAATGTTTTTCATACAGGGCCTGCCTCCTGCCCCAGGCTGAACTTGAGGAGAAGAAATCACTCGTCGTTACTTCTCGAACACATATGGTGAGCTAGGTACATGCCACACGCTGGAGCTCATAATCGCACTTCATGGTCGCCGCGCTCCTGTGAGGTGGGTTTCGGCACCATTGTACAGAGGAAGAAGCTGAGTCTTGAAGAGTCTTGAAGAAGTCTGAACCAGGTTCTTACCTAATCCCAGGGGCCTGCCAGGCTCTGCTGTGGACGGGCTGTGTAACCAAGGCAGGCGCTTTCCCTTGCTGATGCCCAGTTGCTTCAGCTATTAATGTAGTAGATGACCAGTCAGGCCCAACCATGATACTTCAGGATTTCTCACCCACCTTTGAAAATGAACACAGGACCCCTCACTATCCAACGCTCCACAGATGGTTCATTTATCTACGTAGGGAAATCCAGGTCTGGGGACCGTTCTCAGCTCCCTGTGACCGAGGGGAACATGACCGCTGGCTGTCAGCCCCTCCCCAGGACAGCCAGTCTCAGGACAGCAGCTCTGGCCCCCATAGCTCCCCAGAGAATCTCCATCCTTGCTCCTGGGAGATGGAGAGCAAATAGGGACATGTGCTGTGATGCCCTTGGGGACAGAGTCAAGATGGTAATAGACAGGTGAGCAGTGGAGGGTCTTCTGGCCCACATGGCCTTGTGATGGGCACCGTGGTGGCACCCACACCTTTATGGTGGTGACAGTATCTCTGGTTGAGTTTCTAGCCTCTGAGACCTGGGGCAGAGTCTGGTATGGCTTGGTAGGGGTGGAAGGGGTCTGTGTTTGGGCTTCAGCTATGCCAGCAGTAGCCACGTGACCTTGGGTGACCACTTGCCAGCTTGTGTCTGTGAAAGATGGGAGGCCATGGATGCTTTCATCCAGGGTTGCTTCAGGATCACTCAGGACAAGCAGGAATGAGCTT